>NC_051408.1:5859874-5860641 GCF_015228065.2 Penaeus monodon | reverse complement strand
ATACAAAACAATAACCAAGCCGATATATTCATGCCAGCATCACTTTAAGAGATATCAGGCGATATCAACGAAACAATAAATGGTTGGAAATCGGCGAGGGTCGTTTCTCACACAGCAGACGATGAGGCAAGACCGGTTTACGACTTGTTACATATGTGTCGTTAACTCGTTCAAAATATTGATTTGTACGTCTATGATTTCGTGGTAAATGGTGGCTTAAATTTGACGTGAGTACTAGCAGGTGTTACGTTGAATATGAAATGATATGAAGAAAAGAGAGAAAAAAAAACGGGTTGTTTGTATTTTCTCGCGATGAGGAAGAAATAAAAGAAATAAACTTAATATGTAAATGAGCAAGGGGGTAATATACTCTGTGTGTTATGTAACAAGATGTGTGCATGTATTTATTTCATGATTAGTTAACAACTAAGTTTGTCACCAGGACTTCACGGGAACGGATCATTATAAAAACTTAAGTCATGAATAGCCAAAGCTTAGGGATCTCTTGATTAGATTTTATTGGCGAACCTCCCCAATTAACTCAATCTTTTCTATCAAAAAAAGAAAAAAAAAGTAACTCACAGAGGCAATATTTATTTACTTTTTTCCCGAAAAAATATTGTCGGTGTATTTTGGCATTATCATCTTCAAGGAAAAGGATTGCTATTTCTAAATATATATCATCAAAGATAGTTAACATATGTCACACGAGTGCAATAAACAACAAAATAGTGTTGCTCTTTTTTTCTAGGGGTACAGTTTCTCTT
>NC_051408.1:5858292-5859397 GCF_015228065.2 Penaeus monodon | reverse complement strand
ATGTTAATTATTATTTTTTACTTAATTTGTTGGTCTTATTTTATCTGACGTCGGGGCAGATGAGGGTATGTTAAGAATAATTTTCGTGGTAAAGCTTAAAGAAAGTACACAGAGCATCATTTCAGGGTGTGAACAAGGGATTTCTGAAGCAGGGAAGTGTGTGGAAAATCTAGCGGCTCACTGAAACTAGCTCACTGGGTTGGCTTATGAATTTAACACTCTAATAACGGTTATCCATCTTTTTTTTTTAGTCCCACGAACTGTTGAGGTGTTTTAACCACACTCTCGACCTAGAATATAATTTTAACATTGGCAGGATGAAAATGTCATAATGCGAATCTTCTCGCGTTGTTAAATCTTGTGGAAATAATAATTGATTCAGATTTCTTACCTTCCCGTCTGTCATAACCAAAACTAATTCCACGCCTCTATTGTTGTCTTATAAATCTGCCGCGCTGTCACGTGATTCGCGGGCCCAGGACGAAGCTCAGGCTGATTCTTGACAGTCTGCATACAGCCAGTATACGCAGCGAGACCGACTGTCATTCGCTTAATAACACTGAATGATAGAGAGAGAAAGAAAAATGAAGTAAATCAAATAAAAATACACGAAAGACGTATCAAATCAGATCCACAGCATAGGTAACGCATCCTAATTTTTATCATCTATTGATTTTTCAAATCTTTAACACGTCTTATCTTTTGACACGTTGCACGGAACGGCATAAACGCCGTGGTAACTTTCTCTACGTATTACTCTGACGCCAACGAAGCCAAAAGAGGCTGTAAAAATAGACCTAAAGAGTGTTTGACGTCAAGAGTGCAGTCTTCATTGACTTGTTTGTGTCAAAGTCAAAGCTTTTAAAACTGAGGTAACTTTGACGATCTAAAATATGATGAAAGAATAGGAGAGAAAAGAGAGACATCAGGTTCCTCATAAAACTGAGGATAAGAAGGATAACAGTATGCTAATGAGAAACGGCCCCGTTTTAATAGTTGAAAAAGTGGTTCGATGGAGTTACGGTCTAAAAAGCGTTACAACGTCGCTCGCTCGCAGTTCTCAAGACGAATGAAGTGAGAGGAAATCAGTAGATCATCAGTTACG
>NC_051408.1:5857510-5858009 GCF_015228065.2 Penaeus monodon | reverse complement strand
ACGAAACATGGAAAGAAAAGAAAAGAAATTTTCTTTTCTTTCCATCTTTCGTTTTTTCTCTTTTTTCTTTCTCTCTATTTTTGTCCGTTACTCTTCTTTTTTTTTTGGTCATGAAAACCAAAACAAAACTGCAGCCCGATATAAGAACCGTCGCTGGTACTCCCGCATTTCATACTAAAGCAAGGGATACGCGCGTGTCTCCTAGCCAAGCAGGGAGCTAGGGTGTCGAGGGACGCGTGGGCTTGGGGGGTGGGGGAGGGAATGTGCTCGAGTGTAACACTATCTTGTTTTTTGTTTTTTTTTAAGCAGAAGAATGGGAATAAATGTAACTGATTCATTCCAGGTTCCCATAGGTACCTCAAGAATAACCTGGAATACGCCGCTCCAGGACGATTTCTCTCCGCGCCGTTGACCTGAAGGTTAATTCTTCTGACCTTAGTTGTTCTATTGGGGGGGAACGATGCTCACTAAGCGTTGCATCTACTCCCTTCCTTTGGCG
>NC_051408.1:5855997-5856972 GCF_015228065.2 Penaeus monodon | reverse complement strand
TCCAAGGTAAAAGGGAAAGACATAGGCTTCTATTACACTCGCGAGGGGAGAGCTTCTCATGCTCCTTCTGGGACTCGGTAATGTGGTCCGGAAGACGAGGGGAAAAGAGGAGGTGAGGGGATTACTGGGGGCTTTCGTCCAGGGAGGATTTAAGGTGTGAGAGGTTACGGAAGTGAGATGGTGGGGGGGGAGGGGGGGTTGAAGGCGACGAGGGAAATTTCGAAAATATATAAGGACTAGCTGGCCCTGTGAGAAATGCCAAGTAATGAAGATGATGGTTGTTAGGATGTAAGGGGAATATGCTATCCTTCTTGCTCTCTTTACTTTCTGATTTTGGGTCTCCCTTCTCCCTTTTTTTCTCTTCATTCTCCTTTCTCTATCTTTCCCTCCTCTTCCTCCTCTTCCCCCTTCCCTCCTCTTCCTCCTTCCCTCCTCTTCCTCCTTCTCTCCTCTTCCTCCTTCTCTCCTCTCCCTCCTTCTCTCCTCTTCCTCCTTCTCTCCTCTTCCTCCTTCTCTCCTCTCTCCTTCTCTCTCTTTCCCCTTTCTCCTCTTCCTCCTCTCCCTCTTTCCCCCTTTTATCCTCTTCTTCCCCTTCTCCTCTTCCTCCTTTCTCCTCTTCCTCCTTCTCTCCTCTTCCTCCTCCTCTCCTCTTCCTCCTTCTCTCCTCTTCCATCCTTCTCTCCTCTTCCTCCTTTTCTCCTCTTCCTCCTTCGCTCCCTTATTCCCCTCCCTCCCTCTCCCATCCACCCTTTCTTCTCTTCTCTTTTCTTCTCTTCCCCTTTCTCTCTCCCTTCCCACTACCCTTACCTATCATCCTTTTGCTATTTAAGTCCCCCCCCCCCCGACCATTTCCCATCTTCCTTTGCTCTTTAAACCCCTTCTCCTTCTTTCTTCCCTCCACCCCCTTTTCTTCTCCACCTTTCTCCTTCCCCTTTTACTTCTATTCTTAACCTCCCCACTCGGACAGCCATGTAA
>NC_051408.1:5854521-5854611 GCF_015228065.2 Penaeus monodon | reverse complement strand
CATTTGCAACAGCGTCATCATCATCATTAACTCAAATCTCCTAAAACGAACAAGTAATTACAATCCACCCCTCCCCCCCCTCTCTCTCTC
>NC_051408.1:5854260-5854500 GCF_015228065.2 Penaeus monodon | reverse complement strand
GCTCGCAGACCTGCCCTTACTCGCTACTCAGCACACTTCCTCGGATATGAAATACTCGTCTGTAATGAGTTCCTCCTCCATGGCTATTTCTTGTGCATTCATTACTTGCTGCCCATTCAATGTTCTTCTCATTCCTCCGGGCTAACTCCCTTTTTTTTTTTTACTATTATTATTATCTTCAGGAGGGAAAAAAATATATTATAAGGATAATCTGCACGTTATAGGAAATGATGTTTATAA
>NC_051408.1:5854053-5854155 GCF_015228065.2 Penaeus monodon | reverse complement strand
ATGCTTCAGTTCTTAAGGTAATAAATAACACAATTTGGAAAGAAACTATATAATGTCGTTTCAAAATATATTAATGTATAATGTGTGTGTGTCTTTGCGTAT
>NC_051408.1:5853611-5853859 GCF_015228065.2 Penaeus monodon | reverse complement strand
TCTCTCCCTCTCTTTTCCCCTTCTCCCCTCACGCACGAAACTAACTGAAGGGGGAGGGTTTTTTCATGAAAGCCAATTTATGAAATCTGTATTAATTAGGGTTAATTCTCACATTAATTGAATGGAACGAACGACGCAAAACCGAAAGGAAAGATTATTACCTGGCATTTTGTCTTTTTATTTCGTTCAATCATGTAAAGGAGGATGAATAAGCATTTGGTCATCATTAACGCTGCAGTACACCCTCG
>NC_051408.1:5853012-5853250 GCF_015228065.2 Penaeus monodon | reverse complement strand
TCAACAGGGTTGCACGTGAGAGGAATTTAATGCATTGACACCTGACTGTCGCTGAGCCAGAAAATCTTGATCATGAACTGAATAAAGTTCAGATTATTTTGACTCAGTAATAACCATAACTGTTATTGTTTTTTTTTTTTCCCAAAAAATCCACTCTATATTGTCCATTCATGCTAACTAAATTCATAACTTTTTATTAAATGGTTTGTGATAAATGTATGTTTAAATGAGCGGGTAC
>NC_051408.1:5852718-5852892 GCF_015228065.2 Penaeus monodon | reverse complement strand
ACACAAATGTTATTTATTTAATTGTCATCCGAATATCATCCTATTTTTAATCCAGATAAGCTTAATTATCAAGCTCAACTGCAGTCAGGAATCAAATGTCCCTCGAGGCAGCGAATTAAACCACTGTTTCTTTAATGGCTGTTTCCCGACGCTCAAGTTATAGATATTTTTGCG
>NC_051408.1:5851907-5851985 GCF_015228065.2 Penaeus monodon | reverse complement strand
AGCCTACTCTTCATCCTTCTCTTCTTCATTCCCGCCTACATTTTCCTCTGTCCCTTCCCTTTTCCCTGCCTCTCATTC
>NC_051408.1:5851459-5851592 GCF_015228065.2 Penaeus monodon | reverse complement strand
GCACGCGGAAATAGACATCACTTCTTAATAATCGCTTTATTTGCCATGCCAAGCGAAGAATTTGCAATAATACGATGCAAAAGATCCATTACGGATTCGCTCGCAATGATTATTATTAAACCAGATTTTCGAG
>NC_051408.1:5851310-5851421 GCF_015228065.2 Penaeus monodon | reverse complement strand
GGAACCGAATGAAGCCGAGATAATTGGGTCATTAGCTATTTTAATGATGATTAGTTTGCAAATCTGATTGTCGTTGTTATGTTGCCTCGTTTTATCGAAAGCGATCGTACG
>NC_051408.1:5850992-5851279 GCF_015228065.2 Penaeus monodon | reverse complement strand
CCAAGATGTTGCTACATATTGTCATTTATTCCATCTTCCTCTTCTCCTCTTCCTTCTATCTTTCACGATATCATATATATTTTCCATTTCTCCTTCTGCTGCGACCGAATTAGGGCGATGAAAACTATCCTTATGTGATTGCATTAACGTTCCTTTGTCCTGGTCCATTAGGGAAGTTTCCGTTTCGATGATGATGCAATAATTGCAATAACTGAAGCCGTTGATTCGCTCCCCAGCACTGTAGACGTTCACACTGGGCTGCTGCGAACGGATATGCCAGTTGGGGA
>NC_051408.1:5849990-5850127 GCF_015228065.2 Penaeus monodon | reverse complement strand
TTACAAGTATTTGTCCTTTTCTTATTCCTCCTCATAACTACGTATTCATTTATTTAAGTAGAATAATTCCCTGAAACAAGAAGCAAAATGACCTTAAGTGTTACCCTTTGAATAAACTTTCTTCCCTCTCGCTAATC
>NC_051408.1:5848637-5848770 GCF_015228065.2 Penaeus monodon | reverse complement strand
GCACGCGGAAATAGACATCACTTCTTAATAATCGCTTTATTTGCCATGCCAAGCGAAGAATTTGCAATAATACGATGCAAAAGATCCATTACGGATTCGCTCGCAATGATTATTATTAAACCAGATTTTCGAG
>NC_051408.1:5848489-5848600 GCF_015228065.2 Penaeus monodon | reverse complement strand
GGAACCGAATGAAGCCGAGATAATTGGGTCATTGGCTATTTTAATGATGATTAGTTTGCAAATCTGATTGTCGTTGTTATGTTGCCTCGTTTTATCGAAAGCGATCGTACG
>NC_051408.1:5848171-5848461 GCF_015228065.2 Penaeus monodon | reverse complement strand
CCCAAGATGTTGCTACATATTGTCATTTATTCCATCTTCCTCTTCTCCTCTTCCTTCTATCTTTCACGATATCATATATATTTTCCATTTCTCCTTCTGCTGCGACCGAATTAGGGCGATGAAACTATCCTTATGTGATGCATTAACGTTCCTTTGTCCTGGTCCATTAGGGAAGTTTCCGTTTCGATGATGATGCAATAATTGCAATAACTGAAGCCGTTGATTCGCTCCCCAGCACTGTAGACGTTCACACTGGGCTGCTGCGAACGGATATGCCAGTTGGGGAATAA
>NC_051408.1:5846255-5847124 GCF_015228065.2 Penaeus monodon | reverse complement strand
ATTTAAGTACGAAATTCCCTGAAACAGAGAAGCAAAATGGACCTTAAGTGTTACCCTTTGAATAACACTTTCTTCCCTCTCGCTACTAGGCAATAATGCTGATTCTGTGACTTAAGTGCAATGCTTAGGATTCTACGATGACACTGTCAGGATATGTGTGAGTTTTTTTTATGATTATACTGTGATGATGTTTATTGCAGGTTATAGTGATGCTGCGAAGATGCTGTGATGATGATGATGATGTTAGAAGGCTGTGATGATGCAGATATGCAAATATGATCCCGTGACGATGTTTGGTGATGGTGTTTGGGTGTTTTGATGATGCTGGGATGATGCTCTGGTGATTCTCTTTGGATGTTGTGAAGGATGCTGTTATGCTGATGGGGTGATGCTTTTCGGGGGCCGGGATGACGCCTGAAAATGTGATGGCGAATGTGCGTTAAGCGTTGGGCTGCGGTGAGGAGAACCCAAATGAAGTCTTTAGAAAAATAGAAATGCGTCTGTATAATGTGGGATGAGGGTGAAATGATTTTGTGATAATGCTAAATGACACTAAGATGGTGCTGGGGAAAACTAAATGTGCTATTGAGAATTGCTAGGATGGATGCTGTGACGGCTCTTAGGCTGCTTGACTATTACATGCTGGTATGATATGTATGACGATTCCTCCCGAAAAAAAATACCGATCTGCGAGGCTGCATCGCTTTCCTAAGACATATTTCCGCGCGCCGTCGTCTTGTTCGTCATTTTTTGTTGTTTTTGTCCATTTTTCCTTTCTTTCTGCCCTTTCGTCTTGTTCTTCGTTTTCAGTTCGTAATGTATTTAAGACAACTTTAAAGGCCCAAAAAAACTGCACATATATGAAGTTT
>NC_051408.1:5845860-5846004 GCF_015228065.2 Penaeus monodon | reverse complement strand
TTATCTGTTTTCTCAACGTATGTGGGAAGGAAGAGACTGATAGAAGGAAAATGAGGGGTCCCTCCTCTACGGTACACGGGGGACTGTCGAATTCTTTTTCCTCAGATAATCAGAGCCCCCACGCAAAGGGAACTTAGGGCAGTT
>NC_051408.1:5845598-5845747 GCF_015228065.2 Penaeus monodon | reverse complement strand
CTCATTTTTCCCAAAAAAAGGGGGAATTCTAATTATTCAAACACCAGTGTTTTAAAATTTTAAGCCCAAAGTGAAAAAAAATGGGAAAAGCTTTTCAATCTAACATCGTCTACTATACCCATCTATCTGTTGTCTGTCTGTTGTCTTTT
>NC_051408.1:5842499-5842900 GCF_015228065.2 Penaeus monodon | reverse complement strand
AGATACCTGAAATAAACTAAGTTAAAAATCTTTTCCTTACTAAATGGACTGCTTTCCCATTCCCATACTATAATCGTCTACAGGATTTGGGATAGTCGTGCCTTCCACCTGATCTATGAAGGCTAATGAAAGATCAAAATGACTCAGTGATGATCAATAAGCCTTTGAACATGAAAGTAAAAATAAATTTAAAAAAGTAAATAATGCCACAAAAAAAGATGGGTACGAAAAACTTAAAGTCCATCAGTGACGTGAAACACACACTGTCCTAAAAGGGAAAGGTTTTGTCTGATAAAAGGGGGGGGGATTTTGAGGCTTTTAATTTAATTTTAAAAATTTTAGTACCCAGTTACTTGGCAGTTCGGTGCTAGGATTGTTGTCACTCCGCCCCTAGTCTGAGG
>NC_051408.1:5841762-5842326 GCF_015228065.2 Penaeus monodon | reverse complement strand
CCCCCATTTTTTATTTGCCCCCCCCCCCTCCTCCAATTCTGTCTTTTTTCCCAATTCATACTATAAAACGAAAGGTGAAATTCCAGAAGTAGAAATTTCCAGTTAGGTAAGAGACCCCGTGTCAAACTAGGATTTCATTCGCATTCGAAGTTAATTACCAAATCCTGTAATATTAAACTACCAATCTTTTTAACATTAGTTACGTAGCAAAGAATTAATGGTTGAATATTTTAACGTACAGCATGAGGTTTAAAGTTGTATATTCATTATTCCCTTTTACTATATTTGTTTGTTTGTTTTCGGCAGTGGATTTTAAAAATGAAATAACGAAAAGTAGTCGTTCCCTTGCAGGTCTGGACCTTGTTATATTGGTTCAAGATATTAGCAAAAAAATTCCAAAAAAAGGGAAAAAAAGTTTTTTTTTTTTTTTAGAATAAGTGTGATGGGGGGAAAATTCCTGTATTGTTGTGACCCTTTGGGTTTTTGAAAAAAATTATGTGGTTTCAAGTAGAGGTCTGTAAAACAGCAAATTAACCCAATTTATTAAAGTATATACAGTTATAG
>NC_051408.1:5839850-5840384 GCF_015228065.2 Penaeus monodon | reverse complement strand
ATTTTGGGTAATTTTGCTGTATTACAGACTCTAGTTGAAAACACATGAATAGTTTTTTAACACAAAGGTCAAAAAACAAATTTACAGGAAGTTACCCCCATCACACTTAGGTTCTAAAAAAAAAAAAAACTTCCTTTTCTTTTTGGAAGTTTGCTAAACTGAAACCAATAATAACAAGGTCCAGACCTAGCCAAGGGAATGACTAGCTTTTGTTATTTCATTCTAACTGCCAGCTGCCGTAAAAACAAAACAAATATAGTAAAAGGTGAATTTAATATGAATATAAAAACTTTTGAACTCAGCGTACGTTACAATATTCAACCATTAATTCATATGTACGTAATTTAATGTAAAAGATTGTAGTTAATATTAAGGATTTGGTAATTAATTCAAATGCGAATGTAATCTAGTTTGACACGGGTCTCTTACGTACACTGGGAATTTCTACTTCGGGGAACTTCCCCTTCGTTTTTATATGAGTCGGAAAAAGACAGAGATTGGAGGAGGGGAGGGGGGCAAATAACAATGGGAGGA
>NC_051408.1:5839237-5839629 GCF_015228065.2 Penaeus monodon | reverse complement strand
TAATCCTCACACCCAAATTTGCCAAGTAACTAGGTACTAAAGTTTAAATTACAAGTGAAGCCTCGAAACCCACCCCGTTATCAGATAAACTTCCTTTAAAGGAAGGTTTTTGTGTTTCACGTCATGATGACATTTAAAGTGTTTTCGTAAGCCACTTGTTTTGTGGCTTTCTTATTCTTTGTTAAGAATTTATTTTTACTTTAATTTCGAAGGTTATTGACATCACTGAGGTCATTTGATCTTTTCATTAGCCTTCATAGATCAGGTGGAGGGAAACACTATGCAAATCTGTAACGACTTATAGTATAGGAATGGGAAGCATTTCATTTGTTAAGGATAAGAGTTAGACTTAGTTATTTCAGGTATCATATGCATATGTTTGAATACATTAG
>NC_051408.1:5836935-5837045 GCF_015228065.2 Penaeus monodon | reverse complement strand
CCCCCCCAAAAAAAATTCCGCTGTCGGCATCCGCCCTAAATCGACTCGCGTGTTTTCATCTTTTCACAAAGATGAAAAGGTAAAAAGACACTATAAGAAATGAAATTAAG
>NC_051408.1:5836210-5836362 GCF_015228065.2 Penaeus monodon | reverse complement strand
GCTTCCGATTGTTTCACATTGAGGCTTAAATTTAAATGCCACTGGTGTTTGATAATTATGAATTCCATTTTCGGATTTCAAGTGAAATAAGTGAATAACTATAAATGAATAAAACATTTATAAACTCCTCTTTCATTCTTTGTCTTCTAATT
>NC_051408.1:5836036-5836163 GCF_015228065.2 Penaeus monodon | reverse complement strand
AACTGCCCTATAGCAGTTCCTTCGCGTCGACTCATGATTATCTGAGGAAAATGAATTCGACAGTCCCGCTGTATACCGTAGAGGAGGGACTCTCATTTGTCCTTCTATCAGTCTCTTCCTTCTGCAC
>NC_051408.1:5834805-5835617 GCF_015228065.2 Penaeus monodon | reverse complement strand
CGGCGACGCGGAAGTAGTGTCTTAGGAACGCTGATGCAGCCTCGCAGATCGAGTATTTGTTTCGTGGAGGAATCGTCATAGCATGATCATACCAGCATAGTAGTATAGTCATAGCAGCCTAAGAGCAGCGTCACAGCATCCTATCCTAGCAATATCATCAATAGCATCATTTAGTTTCCTCATAGCACCATCTTAGTGTCATTTAGCATTATCACAACATCATTGCACCATCATCACCACATTATTACAGACAGCATTATCGTATTATTCTAAGAGCTTCATTTGGATTCTCCTCACCGCAGCCTAACAGCTTAACAGCAGCATCTCGCCATCACATTTTCAGGGCGTCATCCCGGCCTCCGAACAGCATCACCACATCAGCATAACAGCATCCTTCACAACATCCAAAGAGAATCACCAGAGCATCATCCCAGCATCATCAAAACACCCAAACACCATCACCAAACATCGTCACGGGATCATATTTGCATATCTGCATCATCACAGCCTTCTAACATCATCATCATCATCACAGCATCTTCGCAGCATCACTATAACCTGCAATAAACATCATCACAGTATAATCATAAAAAAAACTCACACATATCCTGACAGTGTCATCGTAGAATCCTAAGCATTGCACTTAAGTCACAGAATCAGCATTATTGCCTAGTAGCGAGAGGGAAGAAAGTGTTATTCAAAGGGTAACACTTAAGGTCCATTTTGCTTCTCTGTTTCAGGGAATTTCTTACTTAAATTAAATGAATAGTAGTTATGAGGAGGAATAAGAAAAAAAGGACAAAATATTGTAA
>NC_051408.1:5833531-5833766 GCF_015228065.2 Penaeus monodon | reverse complement strand
AGAGCGATGATAGTTATTTCCCAACTGGCATATCCGTTCGCAGCAGCCCCGTGTGAACGTCTACAGTGCTGGGGAGCGAATCAACGGCTTCAGTTATGCAATTATTGTCATCATGAAACGGAAATTCCCAATGGACCAGGACAAAGGAAAAATTAATGCCACATAAGGATAGTTTCATCGCCTAATTTGTGCAGCAGAAGGAGAAATGGAAAATATATATGATATCGTGAAAGAT
>NC_051408.1:5833065-5833431 GCF_015228065.2 Penaeus monodon | reverse complement strand
TCTTTAATCAATCCTTAAGTCAATCCTTTAAGTCAATCCTTTAGTCAATCCTTTAAGTCAATTTTCCCTTTAAAGTCATCCTTTAAGTCAATCCTTTAAGTCAATCCTTTAAGTCAATCCTTTAAGTCAATCCTTTAAGTCAATCCTTTAAGTCAATCCTTTAAGTCAATCCTTTAAGTCAATCCTTTAAGTCAATCCTTTAAGTCAATCCTTTAAGTCAATCCTTTAAATCCTTTAAGTCTAATTCAGTCAATCCTTTAAAACGCTGTTTGAAGCTCATTTATCTTTTTCTTTACAAAGTATATTTAACTGGTGTTCTTTTAGCAAACCCAGTATAACACAAAGCACAAAGTTATTTTATACCCA
>NC_051408.1:5832565-5832681 GCF_015228065.2 Penaeus monodon | reverse complement strand
TACACCTGGCTAAGATATATGATATACCTTACGCCGGCTGCGACAAGACATTTGTATAAAAGAAAGGATGAGGACTCAACGGATAACAAACCCGACCAACAGGAGGAGGAGACCAC
>NC_051408.1:5831878-5832046 GCF_015228065.2 Penaeus monodon | reverse complement strand
AACATGAATCCCGCACAGGAAAAAAAAAGGTAAAAATCATTCATTTCTCAAGGACAGCCATTGTAAGCTTAAGAAAGAAGGTGTTTGAAGGTTTGATAGAAACAAGAGATAGGGTGACGAGATGTAACTGTAACTCAAACACGGGGTATGTATGAGAAAGTTTAACCC
>NC_051408.1:5831682-5831798 GCF_015228065.2 Penaeus monodon | reverse complement strand
AGACCCTCGACCCTTTCCTTCTTTACGATTCCACTGGGCTACATTAGCCATAGCGTTTGAAATTGGCACTGGGTACATCGGTCTCAACTCCTAGCACCAACATGGTTGATATTTTC
>NC_051408.1:5831262-5831400 GCF_015228065.2 Penaeus monodon | reverse complement strand
ATCCACAGTCCAATTACGAGATGTCTGTAGTTTCTGGAAGTGGCTTTTGGGTTCGAAGAACTTAGCTGGTCTATTGCAAATGTAGAATCTTCCCTGGTTCTTGGTCTCCTTGGAGGCACAGATCCACACATACAAAGG
>NC_051408.1:5830457-5830838 GCF_015228065.2 Penaeus monodon | reverse complement strand
TTCAGATTAAAAAGAACAACAAAATTACAAAATTGCTTTTAACGTTAATAAGAATTCTCAAACCTCCTCAAAGCGACACGAATTTAAGCGCAGAAATACAATGTTGACCTTTATAAAAAACACAGACACATAGAAATACCGAATTAGATTTTTTCTTCTGTCTCTCTCCTTTTTTCTTTTTTTTTTCTCACTTACAAACATTTAAAAAGAAAACGCAATAGAGTTTGTTTAACTAAAAGGGAAATGTGTAATTTTACAGCGGCAGCGGGATTTAATTCTTCAAAGGCTTTTCCCTGTGTGGTTAAGGAAAGGCTGTTATTGGCAACGAAGGCATCGCTCTGCAGCTTCTCTCCTTCTGCGAAATTGTTGCAGTCATCATTT
>NC_051408.1:5829727-5830143 GCF_015228065.2 Penaeus monodon | reverse complement strand
CACGGACAATCCATGCTGATAAGAAAAATTAAATCACAACAGGCAACACAATAAAAATCAAAATACCAATGCGCGTGTTCCGTATCCTCAAAGTATATGTGGCAGTGTTTGGTTATTTCCAGTCTCGAGCCTTCGTTACCTGTTGTAAATTCACGCTTCTCTTTTATACAAATCAAAAAAGCAGAACTGAGATTGCTCACAAAACTATATAAAAAAAAGAGAGAAAGCAACATTTCTTTAAAGGATATATATCTATTTAAGTAAATAAAAGAATATAATCTCGAATGATAATATAGGTTATGATTATAGATAGTAATGGATGGACTATTGGCAGCTTAGAATAATTTTAGAAATTCGTGACTTTCTAACACTAAAAGCTCGTTTGTGTTGGTATATGTGAATTATGTTATATTTAG
>NC_051408.1:5829614-5829705 GCF_015228065.2 Penaeus monodon | reverse complement strand
TTTATCTGAATATTTTATCTGATCTAATGGCTTACATTTATTATAAAGTGACTAACGTAAGGTTAGTTTGCTATGGTTAGTTATTTATGCA
>NC_051408.1:5829425-5829517 GCF_015228065.2 Penaeus monodon | reverse complement strand
TTGCCTAAATCTATATCTGTCTAATTATCTACCGATCTGTCTATAATTATATATGTACAGTATACATCAGGAAAGCAATTTCGATGTATATT
>NC_051408.1:5828885-5829027 GCF_015228065.2 Penaeus monodon | reverse complement strand
TTTCAAAGCCAAGGTTTGCACTATAGCATCGATTGCAAGGAAAAAGCGAATATAACATTGTTTCTGTTTTGGGTAATCATGGAATATAGTTGACAATTATGTAAACTGAATTATTTATCCCGTAGATGGATATAACGTACGC
>NC_051408.1:5828494-5828818 GCF_015228065.2 Penaeus monodon | reverse complement strand
CCCCCTGAGGATAATATTTGCCAGGTTATGCCACAAAAGAAAGGGGAGTGTTTTCCTGAACTGAGAATGTCTTACTCGTACAAACGCCCTTATATCCGTTTCCTAAATAACGAAATAATTTATCATGTATGGTAGAACATAAACAATTAATATGGCAGGAGAATGTCAAAGGGAAAGGCAATATATCACTGGTTGTCACTAATAACGTTATTTTCCAACACATTCTAGATTAATCTGTTTATAAGAGGTAGATGAAAAACAGGAAAACAGTATATTAATGTGTCTGCAACATTTATATAAAGTAAAGATACAGAGCACAAGATA
>NC_051408.1:5827223-5827456 GCF_015228065.2 Penaeus monodon | reverse complement strand
AAGAGGAGAAAACAACATACAAAACACGGTCTCACACATCATCTCTGTTCCTATAATTATCCGTATTGCGTCACAGACCTACAGCTGCGTCATGAAGCTCTCCTGACAGACTGAGCTTCGCTTTGTCATGGAAATGGAAGAGCTTTGGAATCCTCTTCGAAGGATATCATCGTCAGCTCCTTCTTGTGGAGAGACGCTGAGTCCAACAGTGAGCTACTGTCGACACAGGTTTG
>NC_051408.1:5826188-5826692 GCF_015228065.2 Penaeus monodon | reverse complement strand
TTACTTTCTACTGCCCTGGTTATTAATGGGATTTATGTATTCAAACATTATGGATCGTCTAAATATCGCGATAATTTGTCCTTGATGTCAAAAAACAAGAAAATAAAAGGAAAATGATAAAAAAACATCCAAAAGTGTAGATATTATGATACTATCTATCTTATATCTTGAACGTGAAGACAAAGCCCTTTTGAAAATACAAGCAAAGGCAGTAATAAGTAAATGAATAACGCAATCTTCATAAATTACCCTCAGATCAACAACTGGAAATCAACGGAACAAGGGACCGCTGGCGTAATTTGAGAGTGCCAGGCAAGCAAACAAGGAGAGAATCCGGTCGGCGCTTCGGATAAACAACTCTTCGGGGTGAGTCTCACATTTCATTACTCTGAAAGGACCTCTCCGCTTAGGCCACATTTCGTTAAGTGATTTTCGCCTGGCCTCTGTCGTCAGGGTCTGTTAATTTAGAGTGTAGAGGGTGATTTTCGAGCAAAAGATTGATGG
>NC_051408.1:5825614-5825988 GCF_015228065.2 Penaeus monodon | reverse complement strand
TCAGTTTTGTTTCTCCAATCAGTGTTTATATATCTTTGTTTTTCATTTCCTTATCTGTTTAATAAATATGTGTTAATATTTTCATCGTATAATTATTAATTACATATATATTACACGCTTGTATTCATCTATTTCTTTTATTAATTCCCCAGTTATTTTTACACAGGGAATATTTTGATATCATATAAATGCCTGTTTATTTACCTGTCTATCCATTTACTTTAATATTTACTTATGGATCATTTTTAAAAGCACCTTAGGGTTTTCTGAGGTACTTGGAATCAGGGCGCCTAGAAATCGTAACATTTCTTTGTATTTCTGTCATTTCTGTAGATAATAAGCACGTGAAATAAGTCACATGCATATCACTGCGA
>NC_051408.1:5825383-5825510 GCF_015228065.2 Penaeus monodon | reverse complement strand
TCAAACGGAAGCTTCGGCTGAAGAAGGTGCTGAAGGGCGGGTATTACGCATTTTTCTCCAAGGGGCAGATAGCTTGCATGCTGCACCTTACCTGTGTCTTACAGTCGTAGAAAGAAGAATTTCTGGA
>NC_051408.1:5825000-5825194 GCF_015228065.2 Penaeus monodon | reverse complement strand
CACTAACACATACAGTCGTACTACCCTACTCTCGCAATCTTCCAACAAATTTCTTGAGCCAAAACACTGCCACATGTCTATACAACTATAAGAATGTTGCTCATGCGTGTCAACCGACTAAGCCTCAAGACTCTTACTTGAAATTCATTGCAAACATACAAGAAGAGAAAAAAAAGAGAATGGATTCCTTAGTT
>NC_051408.1:5824066-5824379 GCF_015228065.2 Penaeus monodon | reverse complement strand
CAAACCTTTTCCTCTAGGTGAATTCAGTGGCACTAAAGATTGTGACTGAGATCCGTTAGCAGAGGATAGACACAGGAATGCGGAAAGATATACAAAGAGAATACGAATTGGGGGATCAACTGCCTGGGGAAACAGAAAATAAATTGAGCGAAAAGGACTTTTATGTGTTAGTATTTTGTTCGTAGTCCTTTCCCAGTTCATGGCTTTTCTGTCATCTATGAAGGGAAATCTAGTTATTGAGCCATTCTATATCTGTTAAGGAGAGGGTGATATACAGCATGAGCACATGCTATACACATGGCAATCTTTTACA
>NC_051408.1:5823163-5823831 GCF_015228065.2 Penaeus monodon | reverse complement strand
TTCTTTTCTCTCCTCGCATGCTTGCAATGGATCTCCAGTAAGCAATACACTAGCTCAGTGCGAATACAAACAGAAGCCGTTTCATATTGCAATTCAATATTTGCAACATATCGGGTTGCGCGTCTCTGAAATGCTTTTAGGTAACTTGAACTAATTGGTTTAGATACTTGGCTGGATAAGTAATATATTTCACTCTAAGATTATCTAAATACACCTGTCTGTTAGATGTTTCTGCTCGGGTAGACACGTCATTACAGAGGCATCCTCATCACACCTATAACTTCACCGATATCACAACATTAGCATCAATAACATCACAGCCTAAAGACCATCACACATCCGTTTCATCACAGCAACATCAGAAACAACACATCATCACAGCATCCGTCTTATCACAGCAACATCGGAAACAACACAGGTTCAGCATCATTATTAAAACAACATTCCGGTATAAAAGGTTAAGCATCATTACTCTCCTGGTATCATTATGATCCAAACACAGCTCACCACAGCATCATTTTCACTCCATCCCCTCCTTCACCCACAGCATCCTCATCATCCCATTATAGTTATTATCCAAGCATCAGCTTCATCACAGTATCAGTTTCATCTCCGGTCACATCCTCGTGAGTTGTAAGTTCGTAAGACATTATTTTACGTGGGTTAGG
>NC_051408.1:5822248-5822433 GCF_015228065.2 Penaeus monodon | reverse complement strand
ATTACATCCGCCAGATGCTGTTCGTCTGGCTTTTAGCCCTAACTAGCTTAGCCAAAAATTCCTCCACTATTAGAGTTGCGCGAGAGTGTCTGTCAAGAGCTAAATTGACACTCATTCCTCTGTGACGTCTTCCCTATATATGTGTATGTTAGAGCATGGGTGAAAATAGACAAAACAGGTGTCGA
>NC_051408.1:5821244-5821609 GCF_015228065.2 Penaeus monodon | reverse complement strand
AAGGTTCTTGCGAGCCGGCTCGCAAACCGAGTCTGTAGCACTAACAAGCAAAATAACTTTTCATGCATACTATAGACTGTAGGGAAAATGACTTCTATTCCTTCAAGCATAGAAACACAAGAATCGACTGGCTTCTCAGTATCGCACTCTACGGACTCCTTCGGGCGTTTAATGATAAGCAAATAGCAAACGAGACGGAAATCTGGATCTAAATACACATTCCTTGCTACTCTACGTGTTATTCCTATACGCTGCACAGTGCATAGATATCAATGATACCTCAGTACATGGAGACTAGTTTAGTTCAGTGACTTGCATAATTTGAGAAAGGTCAAATATCTGAAATGAAGAAAAATTGGGAAACT
>NC_051408.1:5820673-5820931 GCF_015228065.2 Penaeus monodon | reverse complement strand
AAGAAATGAAAGAGCACTGAACATATAACAGAGAGGAGTAACATCTCATTGAAACCAACAGCTGAATCTGCGAACCGTTTCGTATCGACCGTCATTCATTTTATATTCGAAACCCTTAAAATTACTTCTCTTTTTTAGCCCGGATACCCGTCTAAGAGCAGATGGATGTCTCGTGTCACATTTAGATGAAGTGATGGCGACGGCGGCTGGTCATAACGGCAGCCCGGTCCCCATTTCTTCACAAGGCGAAAGTGTTAA
>NC_051408.1:5820113-5820259 GCF_015228065.2 Penaeus monodon | reverse complement strand
AAGTTTTGACAAAACATTTGTATTACTTTCTAGCATTACAATTTTATGATTTTATACACTATTTTCACGTTGCGTTGACGTCGGTTCCTCCTGGCCATTGTGAAAGCCAACATATGGAGTCATAAAGGTTATTGTTTTTATTTGAA
>NC_051408.1:5819398-5819567 GCF_015228065.2 Penaeus monodon | reverse complement strand
ACTGTATTTCCCAGTTGCGTTAGGAAGAGACTGCTTGAATGCAAAGTTAAATTAATCTAGGTTCTCCACCAATATCTAGGTCACAGCTAACTCTCCCTCTCCATTAGGCCAATGTCTGTTCTCGGAATCAGTAATGCAGTGAAAGCGACTGGGTTGAATGATGTGGCTA
>NC_051408.1:5818906-5819363 GCF_015228065.2 Penaeus monodon | reverse complement strand
CCCCTGGCGTTGTTGTCGTATTTTCTACATTCTATTGTTTAAGTTATATCGGAATTTAATCAAAAGCTACAGCGGAGTCAGTAGTACTAACATCCTAACATAACTTAGACTATGATATTCAGATCCTAAGAAATATAACATCATCAGTTTATCGTTGGCAAAGATCAATAGAAACACTGTATTAAAATGATAATAAGATATAACTAGACAAAATAGAATAAGACCTTCCCAATACAAACACTTTGATCCTCGTATGTCGTACATCAGATTCATTAAACGTTTATAGAGGCTGTGCTATGTACACACGTATATATAGGCCCTTAAATATTAATGAGTTGAGTAATTAACACAAACATAATTAGGGATCAGTTTGAAATTGCAATCTAAAGTTGGCCTCAGTGAATATTTTTAATTACTGTATAACTGGAAATTCCATTTATAGGGGAATCTGCCTCTA
>NC_051408.1:5818139-5818524 GCF_015228065.2 Penaeus monodon | reverse complement strand
GTAACAAGGAACATGGAAGCTGACAAGTACCAAGGCTTAGTGAAACCAGCCACCAAATCTCCTAATCGTTACACACCAAACGTCTTATGTGTGAATGAAACCCTGAAACCACTCTCCCCTTTACAGGTTTCCGTCTGAGAGCAGATGAATGTCACGCGTGGCATAAAGATGGACTTGATAGCGTGTGCGGTTTGCCACAATGGCAGCTCAGTTTTACTTTTTTTTCACTGTTAAATTATTAATAGTGAATTAATTAAGGTAACCGGGTACTTTGATCTGCTTTGTAAAATTATGACTTATTCATGATTCATGGATGAATTAACAGGAAGACAAAAGGAACTGGAACAGTAGTGAATACGTCGAAATGCATGTATGATACTAATAG
>NC_051408.1:5817646-5817889 GCF_015228065.2 Penaeus monodon | reverse complement strand
CCGTCGTCGTCAACCTCATCACAACTATCCTCCTAACACAAAAACAGTAATGAAATCGTCACGTCGCAGAGCCAACACCTTATCACAGCCACGCGTATCAAATCACACAACCGTGGTCATGGCACCATGCACTCGTGATTAATGGAAAATGGATCTCTTTGAATTCTTTTTGTAGTCAGATCATCGTCTTTTTCTTAATGGAAAACGTGGTGCTGAGTCTCCAAGCGTTGAAAAAGTTATGAT
>NC_051408.1:5817004-5817444 GCF_015228065.2 Penaeus monodon | reverse complement strand
TATTAAATTTTGTAGTTAAAATTATAACAAGTCTTGGATATTTCTTTTCTCAAAAACAATTGAAATGGAAATTTTTCAAATGGAAAAAAATATATGTATTTACTGTTTAATGTATTGCTACTTTCGTAATAAAAGCTACTCTTTTAAAATATAAAATTAATAGAACTTTTCTTCTTAGAAACTTAAATGCAGATTTTTTCAAATGGAAAAATCAAAATATATTTTCCGTTTAATATAAGACATAAAAACATAACAAGATTTGAAGTCGTCCTCTCAACTAGTAATCTGTAAACAGAAATTCGTGATGGTAAAAATCAAAATATTCTTGCTAGTTCATATCATGTTCCTTTACCGAGAAAAGCTAAATACATGTGTACGATAGACCCCTAAATCACCCTACAATCAGTCCAGGAAATACACTTTCAAGAATCCATCGCCAA
>NC_051408.1:5816830-5816902 GCF_015228065.2 Penaeus monodon | reverse complement strand
GTCTAGGAGTATATCTATTTTAGCTTTTTTTTGTATTTTTATATATGCAATAGGTTATCAATTCTTGTGCAA
>NC_051408.1:5815950-5816802 GCF_015228065.2 Penaeus monodon | reverse complement strand
AAGGAAAGATGGAGCAAAATGGAAAGGTTTATTATGGAAACTAAATAATACCGTAACTCCTTTTACCAACACCTTTTGTGCTATGAAGTTGTTAATTCTCATCCAAACCACTTTCTACATACTATATACAATTTCCAATCAGCAACCCTTTCTTTTTTAATGAAAATCCCAAAATCCACTTGATCTTAAACGCCTGAATTTATCCACTTCGCCGTAAACTCGAATTCCTTCAGGTTGACTTGCCTTCGTGACTAATTACATGATGATCCGCTTGGCTGAACGAAAGCGATGTCACTTCCAATGTGTTGTTTGAAGTACGCTGTTTTTGTGTGTTTTGAGTTAATTAAAGTCGGAAAGGTTTGGGGATTTTGGAAGCTTTGATCAGGTTGTAGTACTGACTATATCGTTTTTTTTTTCCTGAATTTTTGTTTTCTGATATTTTCTATTTTATTTATTAGTTCATATGTAGCGTCTTTCGGATTTGTTCATTTATCTTTTTTTTATATTTATATGTTCGTCAGTCTACTTATCTATCAGTATACCTATCCCACTATCCGTCCCTCTATTGATATATCTGTTCAATTATCTATCTGTTCAGTGAAAGTTTTCGAAATAGATTAATTTATTTATTAAATAATATTCATTCTAGCCCTCCCCCTTACTTCAACACTGGGTCACTAGACACAATTATTCATGAAATACACCAATTTAATTATAATCAACTAGTTAACATTATTTCGCAGAAGTAAGAAAACAAATCATTAGAAAACAAAGTGAGATTTCATTTGTGGGAGAAACCGATCGTATGTTTTCACTTTTCTCGTTCTCTTTCTTTTCTTATTTATTTGAAAA
>NC_051408.1:5815081-5815322 GCF_015228065.2 Penaeus monodon | reverse complement strand
CTAGTTCCCTTATATACGCTCAGCGAGCTACATGACTTGCCCAACCCAGCGGATCTGAACCAATTAAGCTCAGCTACCCCAGAGCATATCAAAGACGTGCAACCAATTAATCCTCTGTTGCAAATATTGATCTGCAATATGAGGTAACTTCACTGTTCAGCCAGTGTATTGCTGATGAGAAATTCCCAAAAGGTATATTGGAGAGTTCTGAAGTAAAAAACTTTTTTCAACATTTTCTTTT
>NC_051408.1:5813837-5814265 GCF_015228065.2 Penaeus monodon | reverse complement strand
TAGAAGTTCCTTAAGAACAACTGCAGAAACTTTCAAGAACTGCCAACAGACTTCTATTCTTTAAGGATCAATATATTTATTGAGCGAAGAATTGCTTTCATTCAATAATACGAGTAAGTGGTAGAGAGAGAAATGCAAGAAAAAGCAGAAGAATGCAACAAGGAAAAAAAGACAGAGGAAACAGGAGCAGAAAAATAGGAAATACTGATTAATACTTAAACCACAATCAACATTAGTAAATGCTAAGAATCGTGACGTTGTATTTTCTCCAAAGGAAGAATTTAGATAACTCTCTTGTACATGTTAATCTCCCCAACTATTAAAACGGACAATCGAGGATCGCCCTTAACCATGAATGAATTTTCGGGTAAATTGGTTACGGTTAAAAGGAGAATATTCAGGCCAAAGCGAGGCACGAGAGCGATGCA
>NC_051408.1:5811891-5812459 GCF_015228065.2 Penaeus monodon | reverse complement strand
TATATAATATTGGGGTTAATTTGCTGTATTACAGACCTCTAGCTTGAAACCACACGAATTAGTTTATAACACGAAAGGTCAACAACAACAGTACAGGAAGTTACCCCCATCACACTTAGTTCTAAAAAAAAAAAAAACTTCCTTTTCCTTTTTGGAAGTTTGCTAATATCTTGAAACCAATAATAACAAGGTCCAGACCTAGCCAAGGGAACTGACTAGCTTTTCGTTATTTCATTCTTAACTGCCAGCTGCCGTAAGCAAACAAACAAATATAGTAAAAGGTGAATAATATGAATATACAACTTTTGAACTCTCATGCTGTACGTTACAATATTCAACCATTAATTCATATGCTACGTAACTAATGTTAAAAGATTGGTAGTTTAATATTACAGGATTTGGTAATTAACTTCGAATGCGAATGTAATCCTAGTTTGACACTGGGTCTCTTACCGTACACTGGGAATTTCTACTTCTGGGAACTTCACCTTTCGTTTTTATAGTATGAGATTCGGAAAAAAGACAGAGATTGGAGGAGGGGGAGGGGGGCAAATAAACAATGGGAGGA
>NC_051408.1:5811306-5811679 GCF_015228065.2 Penaeus monodon | reverse complement strand
TACAGGCGGAGTGACAACTAATCCCCAGCACCGAAACTGCCAAGTAACTAGGTACTAGAAGTTTTCAAATTACAAGTTGAAGCCTCGAAATCCCACCCCGTTATCAGACTAAACCTCCCTTTAAGGACAGGTGTGTGTTTCACGTCACTGATGGACATTTAAAGTGTTTCGTAGCCACTCTGTTTTGTGGCATTACTTATCTTTGTTAGAATTTATTTTTACTTTCATGTTCGAAGGCTTATTGATCATCACTGAGGTCATTTTGCTCTTTCATTAGCCTTCATAGATGAGGTGGAAGGGCACGACTATGCAAATCCTGTAGACGACTTATAGTATAGGAATTGGGAAGCAGTCCATTTAGTAAGGATAAGAG
>NC_051408.1:5808898-5808998 GCF_015228065.2 Penaeus monodon | reverse complement strand
TAACAATATCCCCCCCCAATTTTTTTCCGCACTCGGCATCCGCCCTAAATCGACCTGCGATGAAAAGGTAAAAAGCCACTATATAAGAAATGAAATTAAG
>NC_051408.1:5808209-5808339 GCF_015228065.2 Penaeus monodon | reverse complement strand
GCTTCCGATTTGTTTCACATTTGAGGCTTAAAAGTTTAAATGCACTGGTGTTTGAATAATTATGAATTCCATTTTCTGGGAAAAGTGCAGAATAAGTGAATAAATATAAATGAATAAACATTTAATAAAT
>NC_051408.1:5807674-5807998 GCF_015228065.2 Penaeus monodon | reverse complement strand
ACAGTCGATCTTTCTACATGATTAATTAAGCCAGTCCTTCGTCTTTTAAGAAATTTATTTAAACTCTTTCAGTTTTATTTTTCTATTATTGTTTTTGTAATGAGAGGAATAGCCTGCCCTATAGCAGTTCCTTCGCGTCGACTCATGATTATCTGAGGAAAATGAATTCGACAGTCCCGCTGTATACCGTAGAGGAGGGACTCTCATTTGTCCTTCTATCAGTCTCTTCCTTCTGCACATACGTTGAGAAAACAGATAAAGAATAAATAAGAACTATAATCAAGTGCTGTTGAGAATTAAATCAAATCGGAATAAAAAAAATAT
>NC_051408.1:5806588-5807345 GCF_015228065.2 Penaeus monodon | reverse complement strand
CGGCGACGCGGAAGTAGTGTCTTAGGAACGCTGATGCAGCCTCGCAGATCGAGTATTTCTTTCGTGGAGGAATCGTCATAGCATGATCATAGCAGCATAGTAGTATAGTCATAGCAGCCTAAGAGCAGCGTCACAGCATCCAATCCTAGCAATATCATCAATAGCATCATTTAGTTTCCTCATAGCACCATCTTAGTGTCATTTAGCATTATCACAACATCATTGCACCATCATCACCGCATTATTACAGACAGCATTATCGTATTATTCTAAGAGCTTCATTTGGATTCTCCTCACCGCAGCCTAACAGCTTAACAGCAGCATCTCGCCATCACATTTTCAGGGCGTCATCCCGGCCTCCGAACAGCATCACCACATCAGCATAACAGCATCCTTCACAACATCCAAAGAGAATCACCAGAGCATCATCCCAGCATCATCAAAACACCCAAACACCATCACCAAACATCGTCACGGGATCATATTTGCATATCTGCATCATCACAGCCTTCTAACATCATCATCATCATCACAGCATCTTCGCAGCATCACTATAATCTGCAATAAACATCATCACAGTATAATCATAAAAAAACTCACATATATCCTGACAGTGTCATCGTAGAATCCTAAGCATTGCACTTAAGTCACAGAATCAGCATTATTGCCTAGTAGCGAGAGGGAAGAAAGTGTTATTCAAAGGGTAACACTTAAGGTCCATTTTGCTTCTATGTTTCAGGGAATTTCATTCTTAAAT
>NC_051408.1:5805470-5805754 GCF_015228065.2 Penaeus monodon | reverse complement strand
TCCCCAACGGGCATATCCGTTCGCAGCAGCCCAGTGTGAACGTCTACAGTGCTGGGGAGCGAATCAACGGCTTCAGTTATTGCAATTATTGCATCATCATCGAAACGGAAACTTCCCTAATGGACCAGGACAAAGGAACGTTAATGCATCACATAAGGATAGTTTCATCGCCCTAATTCGGTTGCAGCAGAAGGAGAAATGGAAAATATATATGATATCGTGAAAGATAGAAGGAAGAGGAGAAGAGGAAGATGGAATAAATGACAATATGTAGCAACATCTTG
>NC_051408.1:5805329-5805440 GCF_015228065.2 Penaeus monodon | reverse complement strand
CGTACGATCGCTTTCGATAAAACGAGGCAACATAACAACGACAATCAGATTTGCAAACTAATCATCATTAAAATAGCTAATGACCCAATTATCTCGGCTTCATTCGGTTCC
>NC_051408.1:5805162-5805293 GCF_015228065.2 Penaeus monodon | reverse complement strand
CGAAAATCTGGTTTAATAATAATCATTGCGAGCGAATCCGTAATGGATCTTTTGCATCGTATTATTGCAAATTCTTCGCTTGGCATGGCAAATAAAGCGATTATTAAGGAGTGATGTCTATTTCCGCGTAC
>NC_051408.1:5803928-5804087 GCF_015228065.2 Penaeus monodon | reverse complement strand
CACTTGAGCGTCGGGAAACAGACTTTAAGGAAACAGTGGTTTAATTCGCTGCCTCGAGAGACATTTAATTCCTGACTGCAGTTGAGCTTGATAATTAAGCTTATCTGGATTAAAAGTAGGATGATATTCGGATGACAATTAAATCAATAACATTTATGT
>NC_051408.1:5803548-5803793 GCF_015228065.2 Penaeus monodon | reverse complement strand
GTACCCGCTCATTTAAAACATTTTTCACCCAAAACCCTTTATAAAAAGTTATGAATTTAGTTAGCATGAATGGACAATATAGAGTGGATTTTTTGGGAAAAAAAAAAAAAACAAATAACAGTTATGGTTATTACTGAGTCAAAATAATCTGAACTTTATTCAGTTCATGATCAAGATTATCTGGCTCAGCGACAGTCAGGTGTCAATGCATTAAATTCCTCTCACGTGCCACCCTGTTGAATAAA
>NC_051408.1:5802894-5803105 GCF_015228065.2 Penaeus monodon | reverse complement strand
GAGGGTGTACTGCAGCGTTAATGAATATGACCCAAATTGCTTATTCATCCTCCTTTACCACATGATTTGAACGAAATAAAAAGACAAAATGCCAGGTAATTACTTCCTTTCTCTTTCGTGTTTCGTTCCGATTCAAATTATATGTGAGAATTAACGTAATTAATACAGATTTCATGAAATTGGCTTTCATGAAAACCCATCCCTTCAGTTA
>NC_051408.1:5801983-5802444 GCF_015228065.2 Penaeus monodon | reverse complement strand
CAATACCATCGTAAAGATTATCTTCATTAGTCTTAAGTGCGTTTGAACTCAACACTTTCATCGTGTGTGTACGTGTGTTCGTGCGTTGCTTCATTAGCCTTCAGTTCCCTGGGCGTTTCTTCTCCTGTTTCGCGCCCCAAGAATTCTGCCCTTCATAATTCCGAAATTCTGCCCTTCGTAAGAATTCTGCCCTTCATAATTCCGAAATTCTGCCCTTCGTAAGAATTCTGCCCTTCATAATTCCGAAATTCTGCCCTTCGTAAGAATTCTGCCCTTCATAATTCCGAAAATCTTTCTCGGACTCGGCCGCCAGCATCCCCGAGACGTGGACGCATTGCCGATGAACAAGACGTCAACTGGCATTTCATAATATCCTATATAAGTTCTTAGTGGTTTAGTTTCATGGTGGGAGAAGAGTAGGGTCTTTATTTGTCACTACATGCATTCACTTTTCAATTTGT
>NC_051408.1:5801577-5801760 GCF_015228065.2 Penaeus monodon | reverse complement strand
TTTTTGTATGCGTGCTACTCCTCTAAAAAAATGTAATATTGACAGAACCTTTTAGCTAAACTCATTCGAAATCTAATCCAATATTTACTTTTCATTCATTTTTCATTTACCTTTCTCTCTTCCTATTTCTCCAGGTCAGTCTTGCCAATAAGTAATACATATAAATTATTTTCGAGTAAGGAA
>NC_051408.1:5801313-5801447 GCF_015228065.2 Penaeus monodon | reverse complement strand
GTCTCTCCCGTGCCTATCCTTCACCTAACCACTCCACGCCCATAGGATCTCTGGGGCATGCGCGAGAGACCCTCGAGTTAATAAAGTTGAACTGAAGGAGGTGGAGGTTCTACTCGAAGGCGAAAGTGCTTCCA
>NC_051408.1:5801151-5801289 GCF_015228065.2 Penaeus monodon | reverse complement strand
ACTCCAAGAAATCACCCATCGTTATGTATTTTTTCTACTGCTTTCTATAACACGTGTTTGATCTTATATTCCCTTAGTGATTGTGAGAGGACACTTTCTTCAGTGGGAGAGGTCGTGAGTGGAAAAGGGAAGAGGTCT
>NC_051408.1:5798995-5799179 GCF_015228065.2 Penaeus monodon | reverse complement strand
ATATAAAAACCGGACCCACGCGTGTCAGAAAAAAAAAAAATTACATTTGAACGAACGACTAAAATTTAATGTCGATTTGACCTCGGATGAAAATGTGGATTGTCATGAATGTAAAAGTTCATTTCTAGTTCACAGTTCATCATGCTTTGCCGGTCCTGTTGATTCCTTTTGTAAGATATCATGG
>NC_051408.1:5797322-5797598 GCF_015228065.2 Penaeus monodon | reverse complement strand
CCTCGTAATATAGATAGACCTACAAAAATGAATAAGAAGATACAGCTGTACACAGATTTGTCTAGAAGGAAAGGCATCTTGAGAAAATCCGAACTTTTTGATCTTTTCACCTTTACCCAAGTTTCTATACTCCAACGCCATGTCTGAAGTGGAGAGTGAGTTACGAGGCCCCAAGGAAAGCTCATGGCACTTAAATGAGGCAAAACTTAAGACCGGATCTGTAAAGTGAAGATGAAGAGTGGAAAATAACTGATAGGAAAAAGAGGAAATAGAGAG
>NC_051408.1:5797081-5797185 GCF_015228065.2 Penaeus monodon | reverse complement strand
CATGGAAATATGTCGTAGTCTCAAAAAAATAATAAATCATGATCGAAAGATGTTCGTTACTATTTGTAAATTTGTTGCTATATCCATCTCCTTGTTTTTCATTC
>NC_051408.1:5796788-5796858 GCF_015228065.2 Penaeus monodon | reverse complement strand
TCATTTCAACAAATACTTGAAAGAAGTTTAATTTCTCAAGCGTTTCTATTGAAAAACAAGTCCAGAAAAG
>NC_051408.1:5796497-5796685 GCF_015228065.2 Penaeus monodon | reverse complement strand
TCAGACAACACGAAAGGCTTTCACGCGACGGCAGGTAACTAAATGAACCTGTAATATTTCTATGAATGAAATGCAATGGCGAAGGAGATTCTAAGAATTTTGCGTTTCTCGTCCAGTCACTGGGGACGATCGCAAAGCCATCACCTGGAGAGGTTCCGGTTTCGTTAGTGTCAGCTTTAAGTATGGTT
>NC_051408.1:5795990-5796255 GCF_015228065.2 Penaeus monodon | reverse complement strand
GTGTGGCCTTTAAATCTATGTCACTTCACATCTTACTTATATAACGATTTTTTTTCTCTTTAACAGCACACGCCAGATATTCAAATAATCCTCATGGAGGCGGCACTGACTAAGGTACGAAAACAGAACACATATAAATTCAGCCTTTACTTTCTCCGGCCACGAGACTCCTGTGTCTGGGATGTGACGGGGAAAAAGCTACAAAATTATGAGCATCTTTTGAAAGTTTTCGTTTCCATTCCGGAGGAAAAATATGCAGAAAGTG
>NC_051408.1:5794754-5794998 GCF_015228065.2 Penaeus monodon | reverse complement strand
CGTTTGGTTGCATGTGTGCCCCAAAAGCATTTTGGGGCTTCATTTAAAATTTGTAAAAATTTAGCACAGGGAAATCCTCGGAGACGTACTCAAGCGGGGGAATTCCCCCTCACTTTGCCTTTCCACGAAGGAAAATACACTGTAAGCATTTCCTTGGTTGTATTTTTCTTTGCATTATTACCCATTTTTTTCATTATTAAAATTATTCTGTTATTTTTTTTAGCATTATCAATAACTACTTTAT
>NC_051408.1:5791666-5791761 GCF_015228065.2 Penaeus monodon | reverse complement strand
CGCCTAGTAAAAAACACCATAATATATTATATAAAATCAAATCCTGAGTAATGTGCCTTATAAAAGGTATAAATGCCTATGCATAAATATTATTC
>NC_051408.1:5785210-5785308 GCF_015228065.2 Penaeus monodon | reverse complement strand
TAAAAATAAAACGTTTACCAGAAATCTCTGAAATGAAAATGAAAGCGTATACACAAATTAATCAGTGAACTTACAGCCTCTCCTGCTGACCAGTTACG
>NC_051408.1:5784953-5785186 GCF_015228065.2 Penaeus monodon | reverse complement strand
CCGATTTCCCCAGCAGGACTAATGACGAGAAGTCTGCATCCATCTTTTCACCTATTGCTGTTATCTTTTGATATAGTCTGTTTAGCTACTCCCCCCTAGCTACCCCTCCCCCACCGCCCGAAACGCAGTCTACGCGCTTTGATCTCAGCTTGCAAATGGGATCTCGGTAGATCCAATCAGGACAAACCGACATTGATGATTCGCTTAAGGAACCAACCATGTATGTCCAACCA
>NC_051408.1:5783504-5783854 GCF_015228065.2 Penaeus monodon | reverse complement strand
CCAGAGTCTGAATCTTTCCCCCCCTCTGTCTGTCTCTTTCCTTTTACAGATGGTGAGAGGAATGGTGCAAGAGATATAAATTTGACTTGATCACACTAACCAAAAATAAGAAATGAATCGTAAAAAGAAAGAGATGAAATCACAAATATGTAGGAATATATAATGAATAAATCCTAATTTTTCGATTTACATGAAATTTTTTATTTTTGTTGTTTTTTCTATAATCATCTTCGTGATGATAGACTTATTAACATTGTGTTGTTCTAGATAAATGCTATAAAGCTGAATCATAGCATTCACTGTTTCGAAGTATTCTGTTCGTACTGGCTATACCCTTCGAGTAATTTTGA
>NC_051408.1:5782724-5783106 GCF_015228065.2 Penaeus monodon | reverse complement strand
AAAAGTTCAAAATTTCGTACGATAATTGGGCAGTAACTTCTTATAAGAAGAGAGAAATAAACAAAATGAAAAACTTTTGCATTGGGGGAAGTTTTTTTTTAGAAAAGTTAAAACTACACACTTTAATATGATATTACTTCTAGAGTGTCCGAATACTACGATTATGTTCTATTCCTACCATGAGAGATTTTCTTCGCAATTAGTTTGTTTTCACGCGCGCAAAAAAAAAAAATCAAACTTTTGGCAACACTGTATCGCTTTTTATAAGATTTTTTTTTTTTTTTGGGGGGGCGTGTATTATAACTTTCGAATCGATTAAAATAGAGAAAAAAATAAATCATATCCACATGCGACATAAAAGAACAACAATGTAAACTTCATT
>NC_051408.1:5782460-5782571 GCF_015228065.2 Penaeus monodon | reverse complement strand
CCATAGTCTTTTCATCTTCTCTCTCTTTACGATTTTTTCATATTCATTTTATTATCTATGTACATACTTAATATCAGCCCAATTATTCGGTTAGTTAATTACACAATCAGT
>NC_051408.1:5782099-5782343 GCF_015228065.2 Penaeus monodon | reverse complement strand
TACGTTTTTGTTTTGGTCTGCTTTGGTTTAAAAAAAAAATACGAAGTTTGTTCTTTATATGATATTTTTGAGGGAACGTCCATAGCCATATACTAATTCATTTGGATAGATTAGGCAAATAAATTCGTATATAAATACACTTTAAACAGAAGACAAATAACAGAAATATAAGAAAAAAAAACTAATAGAAGAGTGAGAGGCATAATGGATGAATGGGATGAGATAAAGTTCTTCCTCACAATCT
>NC_051408.1:5781880-5782070 GCF_015228065.2 Penaeus monodon | reverse complement strand
TTGTGAAGTGAAGAGAATAAATTTGTAGTCAACTTATCAGAAACTTCATTAAAAAATTGACCTGTAATATTTCTATAAAGAAATGCAATGGCGAAGGAATTCTAAGATTTTGCGTTTCTCTTTCCAGTCACTGGGGACGATCGCAAGCCATCACCTGGAGAGGTTCCGGTTTCGTTAGTGTCAGCTTTAA
>NC_051408.1:5781357-5781625 GCF_015228065.2 Penaeus monodon | reverse complement strand
TGTGGCCTTTAAATCTATGTCACTTCACATCTTACTTATATAACGATTTTTTTTTTCTCATTAACAGCACACGCCAGATATTCAAATAATCCTCATGGAGGCGGCACTGACTAAGGTACGAAAACAGAACACTATAAAATTCAGCCTTTCCCTTTTTCCGGCCACGAGAAATCCTGTGTCTGGGATGTGACGGGGAAAAAGCTACAAAATTATGAGCATCTTTTGAAAGTTTTCGTTTCCACTCCGGAGGAAAAATATGCAGAAACTG
>NC_051408.1:5780299-5780436 GCF_015228065.2 Penaeus monodon | reverse complement strand
TTAGGGCTTCATTATGAAATTGTACAAAATTAGCACACGGAAGTCCTCGGAGACGTACTCATTAGCGAGAGGAAATTCGACCTCACTTTGCCTTTCCGAGCGAAAGGAAAGTACACTGTAGAGCATTTCCTTGGTTG
>NC_051408.1:5778568-5778632 GCF_015228065.2 Penaeus monodon | reverse complement strand
GAAAATGAAAGCGTATACACAAATTAATCAGTAAACTTACAGCCTCTGCTGCTGACCAGTTACG
>NC_051408.1:5778303-5778537 GCF_015228065.2 Penaeus monodon | reverse complement strand
CGAAATTTCCCCAGCAGGACTAATGACGAGAGTCCTGCATCCACTTTTCACCTAATTGCTGTTATCTTTTATATGGTCTGTTTAGCTACTCCCCCCTACCTACCCCCTCCCCCCCGACGCAAGATCTACGCGCTTTGAATACGCAGCTTGCAAATGGGAATCTCGGATCGATCCAATCAGGACAAACGACATTTGATGAAGTCGCATTATAGGAAACAACCATGGATGTCCAAC
>NC_051408.1:5777227-5777562 GCF_015228065.2 Penaeus monodon | reverse complement strand
TCTGAATCTTTTCCCCCCTCTGTCTGTCTCTTTCCTTTTACAGATGTGAGAGGAAGGGTGCAAGAGATATAAATTTTGACTTGATCACACTACCAAAAATAAGAATGAATCGTAAAAAGAGATGAATCACAACCGAATATAGGAATATATAATGAAATAAATCCTAATTTTTCGATTTACATGAAATTTTTATTTTTGTTGTTTTTTCTATAATCATCTTCGTGATGGATAGACTTATTAACATTGTGTTGTTCTAGATAAATGCTATAAAGCTGATCATAGCATTCACTGTTCGAAGTATTCTGTTCGGTACTGCTATACCCTTCGAGTATTTG
>NC_051408.1:5776414-5776926 GCF_015228065.2 Penaeus monodon | reverse complement strand
GTGTGTGTGTGAGTGAAATATTGCTCCCTTAAAAAGTTCAAAATTTCGTACGATAATTGGCAGTTAACTTCTTAAAAGAAGAGAGAAATAAACAAAATGAAAAAACTTTTTTCTTTGAAGTTTTTTTTTAGAAAAGTAAAACTACACACTTATAATTGATATTACTTCTAGAGTGTCCGAATACTACGAATTATGTATCTATTCCTACCATGAAGATTTTCTTCGCAATTTAGTTGTTTTACACGCGCGCAAAAAAAAAAAAAATCAAACTTTTGGCAACACTGTATCGCTTTTTATAGATTTTTTTTTTTTTGGGGGGGCGTGTATTATAACTTTTCGAAATAGATATAAAATAGAGAAAAAAAATAAATCATATCCACATAGCGACATAAAAGAACAATGTAAACTTCATTTCTATATATCTATTCATTTTTCTGATTATTCATTACTATCATTCTTTTATTACTATTATTTTTCTATATCCCTTGTTTTCATTACTTTCAGTGTCGAGA
>NC_051408.1:5776211-5776377 GCF_015228065.2 Penaeus monodon | reverse complement strand
AATTATCATTTATCCATATTCTTGTTCATTTATCATCTTCCTTTACATTTTTTTCATATTCATTTATTATCTATTTACATACTTAATAATCAGCCCAATTATTCGGTTAGTTAATTACACATCAGTTCATTAATAC
This sequence comes from Penaeus monodon, assembly GCF_015228065.2. Classification (NCBI taxonomy): domain Eukaryota; kingdom Metazoa; phylum Arthropoda; class Malacostraca; order Decapoda; family Penaeidae; genus Penaeus; species Penaeus monodon. The sequence continues at coordinate 5,776,241 of NC_051408.1, read as the reverse complement.
ATTTCTCTACTCGATCACGCATTCATTCAT
>NC_051408.1:5775885-5776134 GCF_015228065.2 Penaeus monodon | reverse complement strand
TACTTTTTGTTTTGCTGCTTTGGTTTAAAAAAAAAAATACGAAGTTTGTTCCTTATATGATATTTTTGAGGGAACGTCCATAGACATATAACTAATCATTTGGATAGATTAGCAAATAAATCGTATATAAATACACTTTAAACAGATAGACAAATAAACAAGAAATATAAGAAAAAACAACATAATAGAAAGAGTGAGAGGCATAGATGGATGAATGGGATGAGATAAAGTTCTTACACCTCACAATCT
>NC_051408.1:5775756-5775851 GCF_015228065.2 Penaeus monodon | reverse complement strand
TTGTGGAAGTGAAAGAGAAGAAATTTGTAGTCAAACTTATCAGAAACTTCATTAAACTTGAGAACGTAAAATACAAAGACCGAACAATGAAGTGG
>NC_051408.1:5775161-5775508 GCF_015228065.2 Penaeus monodon | reverse complement strand
CCCAACAGAGGGTTCAGACAGGAAGAAACCTAGATTTTAAAAATACACGTAATCCTTCAAAGAAGCAGTAACTTGAAGGAATGAGAGAGAAAGAAAAGAGACAGATGAAGGAAATTTGAAACAGAAACAACGAAAAGAGATGACAAATAGAAAAGAATTTTGAATATTTGAACTTTGTGTTCTGGCACGATACTCTTCTTAAACGGTTGTATTATATCAATATTTGCAATGGTAACATTTAATAAGAGGATGGTAATCACTGTGATCAGGTCCGGCAACCGATGATTATCTTGATAATTACTAAAGCGTAATGATGATGAGCAAGAATAATTTTTAGATATAAGGAT
>NC_051408.1:5774524-5774713 GCF_015228065.2 Penaeus monodon | reverse complement strand
ATAAAGCATTCAGATTTATGCTGCTGTAACTCACAGACACTTCCAGGACAAGGTTATTTATGGCGAGAGAAGCAAGGGATAATATTGATCAAAGTAATTAAAATCTTCATTATATTTCCGTACGAGGGTTAAAGAGGGTTAAAAGGAAGAAGAAAACTAAAGGGGAATTGTATAAAAAAATATGAAGAA
>NC_051408.1:5773257-5773357 GCF_015228065.2 Penaeus monodon | reverse complement strand
GCATATGATAAGAAAATGGAATCGGCACGATAGGGAAAAATATGAAAAGATAATTTGTAAATAAATAAATTGATGTTAAAATAGTTTATTAATCATGTTT
>NC_051408.1:5758017-5758319 GCF_015228065.2 Penaeus monodon | reverse complement strand
TCAGACAACGAAAACAAATTAGTCACAGATAATTGATTTTATTTCCATGTTTTGCAATTGCAAAGACAATTCTCTGCTCAGGGGCCTCGAACAACAAAACTTTCTCATCCATTGCTAAGGGGTCATTTGCCACTATTCATTATAAATTTAATCAAATAAATCCAGCGATCCATTAGTTTAAGTCATTAGTTTATGCGCACAAATAATTTTGTTCCGAAATGAAAGTGAATCCGAAACGCATTTCAATCTATACAAGGAATAGAAATCATGAAATAAAAACTGAATTTCATGACGTCTGTAAT
>NC_051408.1:5757869-5757978 GCF_015228065.2 Penaeus monodon | reverse complement strand
CTCAGAGCAGTAAAAGTGCTATATTTTTTTTCCAATGTATGTGACATTCCCAGAACTTTGACCTACATAAATCCAGAAGAAAACCGGGTCAGAGAGCAAATAAGTACAA
>NC_051408.1:5756844-5757116 GCF_015228065.2 Penaeus monodon | reverse complement strand
TTTTAACTACGAGCTTATGGAAATGACTTTGAATATAAATCAAACATAATTATCATGCAAAGTATATATGAGTTAATTATAGAATCATTGATCATGTTAAAACTGATGTGCTTTTATCACTTCATATTTCATCCTTTCTCTTATTTTTCATCTTTATTTTATTTTGTTATCTTTTATCTGATAATATGATTCTAGACACTACGCTCTTAAACAGAGCTAGACATCGAAATGTTAGTCACATATAAAGCTATTCTGTTGTAAGTCTGTCTCTC
>NC_051408.1:5756154-5756699 GCF_015228065.2 Penaeus monodon | reverse complement strand
AAACCTCAAGGATGAACCTCACGGCATTATGAACTGGGGGATATGACCAGACTTTGAACACAGAACATGGACTACAAAGTTACTTGCGTGGTTCGTATAAGGGTTGACTTGGGATCACGATACTAATTGTCTGTGAAAGCAATTTGGTGTTGAATATTGCTATTTGGAGATGCAATTGAATAGGAAGAGAAAATAGGTTAACATTTTGATAATCCGAATTTTTTTTTGATAAGCTGTGTTGCTGAAGTTATGATAGCAATATGATATAGTATATGATTTTCCGTTTGAAGTCATTATAGCAATTTAGTTAAGCATATTGTGTCAAAGAAAGTGAAGGAAAAAGTAAGAACATGATCTGTTAGTGTTACTGTGAACGCCTGTAGCAAAATAGTTTAATAACAGAATATGATAAAAAACATGGGAGCAATTGTGGAATTCAGTTTCGATAATCACGACATAACACGATAAACTGTAATGCTATCCTATATCAGGATAGGATTACGATGACATATGAAAGTGAGGTTATGTGTATATTGATATACATT
>NC_051408.1:5755505-5755774 GCF_015228065.2 Penaeus monodon | reverse complement strand
ACTTCGCACGAATCATCAGTGACGTCACTCAGGAAATATCACAAAACTGTGTCCGTTTTGGTCATTTCAACACGGAGTTTGGACGAATAGCTTAAGATATTTCAGTTTATGGGAAATTTATGAGGGTTCGCTCGTCGCTCACTCCAGCCGCCCATAAAATGCTGAATTATTTATGGTCTCGTCGTGTTTCATGAAAATTTAGCAAGACACCAACATCAATCTGTTGAAGTGAATGGTGTCTATGACAGCATCCAAAGGATGATCCCTTT
>NC_051408.1:5754281-5754494 GCF_015228065.2 Penaeus monodon | reverse complement strand
CATCCTTTACAAACATTTTTTTTTTCTCGACTACTGAACAATAATTAATCGACTTTGAATCAAGACACTTATCTTCAAAACGAAACATAACTTTCCTTTTGGGGAAAATTAGAAAAAAAAGTTAATTCTATATTAATGTATCTCCCTTATCACTTCTTGGACGAAACCATTATCGGTTTTCTTTGTTTCCTTTTATTTTGAGGATGTATATAT
>NC_051408.1:5753613-5753937 GCF_015228065.2 Penaeus monodon | reverse complement strand
TAGACATACCCATAAAATTGACATAACTGCAGATAAAAGTCATATTTTACCTTGATCTACTTAACACTCCTTATTTTCCAACAGTATAATACTGAAAAAAACTTATAACACCACTTATTCCATATGTTTATTTGGGAATTAAATCATACACTTCTGGTTCCGATAACAATTTAAAACCAGTTTTTATTGTTTTTTTTAGAGATATATTCACCAGTGGCTATCAGTGTATAAACCCTCCTGCAAAATGTAATAACGTATTGTAGGCAACATTGCAAAATTCTAGCGTTGAATCAAATGAGTTGCTAGACAAGAGATAACTAAGAG
>NC_051408.1:5752998-5753241 GCF_015228065.2 Penaeus monodon | reverse complement strand
TTACAGAAATGCATGAACGAGAACAGAGGATTTCACAAAACATTACGCCTTCAACAGAATTACGTTAATCTAATGATATGAACTTAAAACATCATCTACATCCTCATCGCCTTTAAAATTGTTCACTTTTATTCATGCTTCTCTAGCCACCAGGAAAATACTCCTATTTACTTGTTTTCCTTTATCATTACCCTTTGATATTGACGTTAATGGAACACACAGCACAAGCGCAGATTTGGATAA
>NC_051408.1:5751943-5752298 GCF_015228065.2 Penaeus monodon | reverse complement strand
CATTTCCACTCCCTCGTCCTCTGTCTCATTAACATTTCCTTTTAACGAGTGAAGGAATGTAAGTAAAAATAAGTAGACTTTAACTATCGTAGTAAAAGTCATTTTTTTCTATTTCTTTTTCATTATCATCTTATAAACACAATTCGTAGGTCATTTTCTTCGCTGTATCGCTTGTATTGTATTTACCACTCTTATTTCTATAGTTATTCTGTTTTGTTTTTGTGGTATTTCTTGTTTTTCTAGCTCGAAGAGGAGGAGAAAGTGGAGATGAGATTGGATATGGCGAGTGATGAGAAAGAAAGAAATTCTTTCTCTTTCGTTCATTTAATTTCCGTGCTGTTTCCTGGAATATGGA
>NC_051408.1:5751225-5751576 GCF_015228065.2 Penaeus monodon | reverse complement strand
TGATTTAACAAATTTTAGGTCAAGAGCTCAATGAGCATACTGAATAGCGGTCAGTAAAATGACCCTTAACATAAACAATTGTAAACAGAATGCTACAGTTCCTCGAAAAAAAAAATCACTACACAAAGATGTCAGAACGTAATTGCCACATGTCACCGCTACAATAAAGTGCATTATGAGGACTTTGTGATTTATTGTTTTTAATTGTTGGCAAAATGCTGAGAATAAACGAGTTTGGGGTACCCTCGACTCCCCTCCATTTCCAGCGTTGCCAATGTTTGAACTACCAATTTCGACTGACGGATGGACTTGGGATTGTGTGTGTGTGTGTATGGGGGGGGGGGTGTTACG
>NC_051408.1:5750810-5751152 GCF_015228065.2 Penaeus monodon | reverse complement strand
GTGGTTTTACGTGAGAAAAAATGCCCGAACTGATATATGACATTACTTTCGTTCTGTCAAGAGACAATATTTGAAATAATGAAATAAACATTAAATTATCTATTATGCAAGAAGTGATACAAAAATGTCTGTCTCTATTTATGAGTATTGGGATGAAATCACTGTTTCATGGATTAATTTACAGATGCTAAACCAAATTTCCCAACGAAAAAAAAAAAAAATGTTGCAAACTTTATTTTGTAATTCGCTCTGGGGGAAAATCTCGGCTCATTGCCTCATATGGTGCACTGGATAATTAAAAACACAGAATATTGCATCGTCAAGCTTCACAAAATTTCTCGT
>NC_051408.1:5750240-5750370 GCF_015228065.2 Penaeus monodon | reverse complement strand
TGCATTCTACGTAATCAGGAAAAAAAATCACAATTATTTTGGAAGTTTTGCGTCAGCCATCAAGAGCACCTGCGTTAATAAAAGCCAGTCGTGGCATAGCAGGCCTATTTCGACTATGATATATGACATA
>NC_051408.1:5749706-5749819 GCF_015228065.2 Penaeus monodon | reverse complement strand
TCTAGAGGCAAATATTGATATTTAAAGATCAGTAGTTACGCACCACTTAACCTTATTTGAGCTTCTGCCACTGTATATAAGTGACTGCAAATATGATTATATGCAGTTAAGAT
>NC_051408.1:5748775-5749279 GCF_015228065.2 Penaeus monodon | reverse complement strand
TAGTGATTGTTAGGTGATCGTTAAAAAATTAAATAAGATGAACAACATACTAGATAAATTATTTATCAAATTAAATATCATAAGGAATAGATAAACAATAGAACACGAAGAATATTGATAACTGAAGGAGACGCCAAATTAATTAATATTCAATCAAAGTCTCATTAAAGGAATATTTTTTTTATCTTTCTTGATTAAGAACAAATCATAATTCGAAGTGAAATCCACTTTGAATTGACTTTGACTTTGATTCTGTTCCTTTTATCGACCCTTGTAATTAATTAACTTGTAATTAAGATTTCATTTCAATTGTAATTACAGCTGAATAAAAAAAAAATTAGGATGGTTAAAGATTTTACAAAATAAAAGATGTAGTTGACGCTATTTAATATCAGTTAAGTTTTCATAAGAATTATGTGGATAAATGAAATAATTCACTTGCGTTGTTCTTCATTTTTATTTATACATCTTTATGCATGTCGCAAAGAAACTTGATTTTGATTA
>NC_051408.1:5748410-5748661 GCF_015228065.2 Penaeus monodon | reverse complement strand
CATAAATGTAAGAAGTGAAACAGACCTACATATAAAACATTCATCAAGATGCCCCTTGGAAGCATACTAACAAAAAAAAAAAACTCTGATGCCCAAAATCATTTACATACGACTAACATTTCCTTCAACCCGAGTGGTCAATGTAAGTTCTGCTAGATAACAAACTTGTTCAAAGGCTCTGAACGTCAGTAACTGTGTGTTTTCCCATTTTAGTGAACTGTGAACTGTCCGTGAACTGTGGTTGCAGAAGC
>NC_051408.1:5747277-5747950 GCF_015228065.2 Penaeus monodon | reverse complement strand
AAGAATCAACTCTTGTTTTTTGGACCAACTATCACCTTTAATAACGTTCACTCGGGTTCATACCACGGTGATATAGACAAGGTAATAACTCAGGACAAAACATTTCGCATTGCTGAAATATGACAGTGGAAATTACAGATAATTAGCATTGTAGAAAACAAAGGTTTTAAAGCAGCTAATGAGCAAATTCTTTTAATTTTGAAGGGAAACCAAAGGCATTAAACCTACTTTTCCCAGAACAATATAATCACAAAAGAATAGAGATGAATAATCGGTAATGACGAAAACAAACGGTTTTTTGACATGTCTGTGTTTGAAAGGCATTTCTCTATTTAGAATCCACAATGGAAAAGTATTTTCGCGTTAATAGCTTCATGACATTCCCACCAGGTAATCTGACACCTTGTCATAAGTGTCAGCTCTTGCAAGGATCGAGGATGACTCAAGCTCAGCCAACCACGTCTAGCGATGTTGGAAGTGTTGAGTCAGAGATTGCAGACGAAAAAAAAGAACAAATTCACCAGTCAGAGATTGCAGACAAAAAAAAGAACAAAGAACAAATTTTCCAACCCACTATAGATCAGAGTGGTTGGACACGACCTTTTTTACTCCCGGTGATGCAAACTATAGAGGCTGTCAAAGGACTAAGTGTTGAAAGGTCCTCGACAAATAG
>NC_051408.1:5746973-5747248 GCF_015228065.2 Penaeus monodon | reverse complement strand
AGCCCCGAGTAGGACGAGGGAGGTAGATGTAGTGCAGATTGGGGCAGGCCTATGTACAACTACCGATAGGCCTATGTACAACAAGGTTAAAGAAGAAGTTTTATGTTATACTATTCACCAAAAAGATTTAAATGAACTTATTACTGTTGATAATGGAAAATTATAGTTATTTAGTATCTTTTATTAAATTTCTTATAATTGCATTAACAAGCCCGGGGAATTAACATCTTTACCTTTAAGTGAATGCTATAGATTGAAGCTACTCCTTGAACATG
>NC_051408.1:5746291-5746546 GCF_015228065.2 Penaeus monodon | reverse complement strand
ATATACAGCCGGAATGATTGTCAAAGACTCTTAATAAACAGAATATTTCTCAACCATACAGACGGCTTTGGAAAAATGGATTCCATCGCAGCTCAAGGTTCAAACAACGGCTACAGTCCCGTTATAGACTAGGCTGTGTAATATTAAAAAAAAGTCTTCATATTAGGCCTAAAGGTAAATCTTACAGCCATGATCACTTCTTGTTTCCGTGATTACACTTGGAATGGCCGCCGTAACGACAACAGGAAGACAGAA
>NC_051408.1:5744677-5745531 GCF_015228065.2 Penaeus monodon | reverse complement strand
AGCCCGCGATATAGCATTCCAGATGTGGCTGTCTCTCTTTTTTCGACATTGGAAATCTATATTCCACTTCAACTTCGCGCCCGCAACTGCTCACTCTCTCCCCTCCCCTCTCCCTGGTCTCCCTCCCTCCCCCTCTCCCTCCCTCTCCCAGGTCCTTCAAGTGTCCCTCCTCCCCGGCCCTCCCAGGTCTGTCTCTCTCTCCCCTTGGTCTCTCTCCCCCACCCTTAGCCGTCCCCTCTTCCCTCCCCCTGGTCCCTCTCCTCCCTCTCCTCCTTACGCCTTCTCCCTCATCATCTCCCTTGCTCCCTCCCAACCTCCTCCCCTCTCCCTTGCTCCCTCCCAACCTCCTCCCCTCTCCCTTGCTCTCTCCCACCCTCCTCCCCTCTCCCGGCTCCCCCTTGTCTTTCGCCTCCTTCCCTCCCCAATATCTTCTTCACCCTGTCACCCTCTCACCTCCTCAGCTCATGTTATCTCCCCCTGTTCCTGCTGCTCTCCTCTATTATATCTCCCCCTCCTCCTCTTTCCCCTCCCCTCAGCTCTCTATCTCCCTTCTCCCCTCCCTTAGCTCTCTCTCCTTTCTCCTTTCCGTATCCCTTCCTTTAGCTCTCTCTCTTCCTTCTCCTCTCCCTTAGCTCTCCCTCTTCCTTCTCCGCACCCCCCTCCTCTTTCTCTTGATGTATTCCCTCTTCCCATGCCCTTACTCCCTTTACCCCTACCCCCCTCCTCCCTGATATCCCTCCCCTCCCTTCCCCTCTCCTTTCCCCTTCCCCTAAACGCTTGTAAGAACGCTGTGGCCTATCATGACGTGCTCGGAAGGAAATGAAAACGATAGATGAATTATCTCTCTGGGGAAA
>NC_051408.1:5744223-5744288 GCF_015228065.2 Penaeus monodon | reverse complement strand
GCTATTAATATTTTCTGTTGCCACCACTGTTCCATTCATATAGCCTATACATTATATTTGCTATC
>NC_051408.1:5743769-5744132 GCF_015228065.2 Penaeus monodon | reverse complement strand
TTTTCCTTACATACATATCTCCCCAACATACTTATTCCGTGTAAGTATCTCTGTATCCCCATTCCTATACTATAGAGCATGCACTCTTATCTCGCAATATACGTATCCTATAGGTAAATAGCATTAGCATTACCATCAGACGCTCTCATCACAGACACAACCGCAGGTGCTGATGAGATTTTCTCAGGGTTAAGACATCATTCGTTCCTCAAATTCTTGATGAGTAATCATTATTAGAATATTGTTTTTCAATGACGTGATTGATAGGCACATGTAGATTAGTGTTATAATATAAATCGGGGTGTCCAGCTGGCGAGTCAGGGAGCAACAGGTGGCTACTCCAGTGAAGAGACTAAAACGTAA
>NC_051408.1:5743527-5743649 GCF_015228065.2 Penaeus monodon | reverse complement strand
GCTCTTATGCCATAAAGGGTAATAATTTCGTCAGTGTTAATTTTTCAGAACAAGCTGTGAATCTCTGTCTTCGAGAAACGTTGAATTGCAATTAAGGAAAAGTTGTTAATTATTTCTTTATC
>NC_051408.1:5743283-5743357 GCF_015228065.2 Penaeus monodon | reverse complement strand
GGGAGACCCACTGAGAAAGATATCTGAGAGAACAACCAGCGTATGTTCTGCAGTGCGTATCATATGCTTTCTGT
>NC_051408.1:5742867-5743100 GCF_015228065.2 Penaeus monodon | reverse complement strand
TTCATGTTTGTACAAACTCAGTTCTCCATTTTCATGCTAATTAACAAGTCCTCCGTGCATTTTATTAGAGATCCTATTGATATCAATTTTCTTAATTAGCTTGATAAAAAAAATACTTTGCTCATTTAGAAATTAAAGATCAATGACGTCGTCATAACAGAAAAAAAAAAAAAATTACAGCACAAAAATTCTTTGGCTTCTGGAAAATATTCACAAAAGGCAATTTTCTTTTG
>NC_051408.1:5742376-5742578 GCF_015228065.2 Penaeus monodon | reverse complement strand
GTAGAAATAGCGTGGCTGTCTGTCCGATTTTTAATTTTCTTAAACATGTAAACTGTCTTTTAAGTCTTAGCAAGAAAGCCTCTGCATGACGGATGCCTCATGCGTATTCATGCATGTGCGTGTTAGCCTTTGTGTGTGTGGTTGTGTGGACGTTTTTGTTTGGATTGATTTATTGTTCGATCAGTTTTGGTTTATGTTAATA
>NC_051408.1:5741903-5742228 GCF_015228065.2 Penaeus monodon | reverse complement strand
CAGGAGCTTGAACATATAAAAAGTTTTATGTTACGTGCGTTACTCAAACAAATATAAAATTATCTGCAATGCTCCTCTTACCATAAAGGATTTTTTTTTTTTTGACTAATTTGCTTGGCGTTTTTTAGTGTTCATTTTCAGAACAAGCTGTGAAGTTCTGTCTTCGAGAAATGTATGAATTACAATTAGGTAAAAGTTACTGCTTTTGTCTCTTTCTGTAGTTAGAAAAAGATATTAATGAAATAGCTGATGTCTGAAGCTCATGGATGTGCCAGTGGTTTAAAAGAGGGGACGTGACTGTGATAAATTTCGGATTCAAGGAGGA
>NC_051408.1:5741374-5741442 GCF_015228065.2 Penaeus monodon | reverse complement strand
CTGAGAACAACCAGCTAACTTTCTTGAGTGCGTATCATATGCCATGCTTTATCTATCTTTTTTTTTTT
>NC_051408.1:5741066-5741328 GCF_015228065.2 Penaeus monodon | reverse complement strand
CAATCCACATAATACTTCATATTGTCATATCGTTTGTACAAATCCCTTTCACCCTTTGCTTGCTAATTAACGAGTTCCCTCGCATTTTATTAGAGAGATCCTATTGATAGCAATTTTCTTAATTAGCTAGACAAAAAAAAACTACATGGCTTATTCAGAAATTAAAGATCAATGACATCGTCATAATGAAAAAAATGTTAATTACTGCACAAAAAATTCTTTGGCTTCTGGAAATATTTCACAAAAGGCAATTTTCACTTTG
>NC_051408.1:5739348-5739760 GCF_015228065.2 Penaeus monodon | reverse complement strand
CAGTTAAGAAAAAAAAAGGTTTTGTTAAGAATACAATAATATATCTCAAGCTTAGATGTATAGATACGATATATCTGGAGGACGATACGATTATCATACAACACATAATTATGAGAATTACAACTAATCACGCTTTACATGCGGCTTAACGTTATAATGGTTGCATGAGAGAGGAAAGGATTCATTACATGGAGAGAAGTCAACCATATCATTCTATATGCCTTTAATTTACATAAGCTATGAATTTCGTTTCGTAGTTGGAACCTAGTTTACAATAGAGTTAAAAATGAATAAAGTACAAATTATTGTATTGTGAATAATGCACTGACAAGTTGCCAGATTCTATTCATTATTATTTATGTGAATAACTGAACAGAATAGAAGGAATAACATTTATCAGACGATAATGCCG
>NC_051408.1:5738865-5739120 GCF_015228065.2 Penaeus monodon | reverse complement strand
ATCATGAATCCCTTTTAAGATCAAAATGATGTTGCGATCTTAATCCAAAAGGCCACTTTGTAATTGACTCCTTCCTCATTCCCCATGAGCTGCTGAATAATTAATAGCCATGTGGGGTTTTATGGAAATTTCGAGTATTCTCTTTTTCCCAGTTAGATTAAATTATACACGATGTCTCTCGCTCGCTCACTGTCTCAATATCCAGTTGTCTATCTAGCTGTCTATTCTTATGCATACAAGTATCTGTTTATTTCC
>NC_051408.1:5738348-5738745 GCF_015228065.2 Penaeus monodon | reverse complement strand
ATTTACTGAATCTGTACACAACATATATCTATATATATCTATCTGTTCACATGCCAATCTATTGCTGTTATTTTTCGGAATTTACTGAATCTTTACGCATTTATTCATCTATCTATTCACACATTCCGTAATTTACTGAATCTGTACACTGACAAGAAAGATGTATAATTTAGCCATTTGTTAAAGCATAGACCGAACAACTGTGTTATTCACAAATGTTCGCTGGCTAAATGAGATTGTTACTGTCCCCCTGTCCTGTTGCAAAGCCTGCTTTTGCAGTAATAGAGCATTGCAACGCTTTTATTCGTATCTTTTTTATACTGTTGTTGTTTTATCTTTTTATATACTGTATTCAATTTGGCCAGTAACTTAATTTACTTCTTTAACACACTTCAGT
>NC_051408.1:5737353-5737457 GCF_015228065.2 Penaeus monodon | reverse complement strand
GACATTCGGATTGCATTCTTCCAAAAAAGATAACTTTTGTAAAATAACAAGGGATTAATATAAAGTGTTAGACAAATGTATCCATAACAGGGAATCGTCATGGA
>NC_051408.1:5737098-5737317 GCF_015228065.2 Penaeus monodon | reverse complement strand
TCGCGCGGTGTTTTATTGCCCTTTAAACACAATATTCGTTTACACTAAACGATTCATCAAGTCAGATTAAGGTTTCAGTACCAGATATATGATACAGTAGAGGAAAAGTCAGTCTGGTATTTTTTTAAAGTCATCACAATAAGTGCAAGGAAAATGTTTAATTCATTAGTTTTTTAAGTGCGAACCATGGAATTATAAATAACATGAATGTGATCAATG
>NC_051408.1:5736511-5736622 GCF_015228065.2 Penaeus monodon | reverse complement strand
CACTTTATTTACGAAAGGCAACGAAGGCAGACACAAAAGCAAACCAAGAATTCGCTGACGAGGCTCTACGTTCGAGGGGAATCGGTGTGAACGGAAGAGCCTTCATTTCGT
>NC_051408.1:5736177-5736251 GCF_015228065.2 Penaeus monodon | reverse complement strand
GAAAATCAAACTAAGATGAAAGAGAAACAATAACCAAATTTTTTTGTCAAAATAATTACAGCAATACAAAGGCA
>NC_051408.1:5735922-5735996 GCF_015228065.2 Penaeus monodon | reverse complement strand
CGTGAAAAGTTTGCAGCGAACTAGGATATTCATCATTACAACACAATGTACATTATATAGGAGTATAATATAAC
>NC_051408.1:5735768-5735888 GCF_015228065.2 Penaeus monodon | reverse complement strand
TATCGGTACACAAACTGCCTCGTCTTTCTCCAGTATTCTTGAACTTTGCGCTTGTTATCTTGATTGGAAATGTGTGTGTGGTTTATCTATATCAGTCAACCAGTTACTCTGTTCGATCTG
>NC_051408.1:5735340-5735436 GCF_015228065.2 Penaeus monodon | reverse complement strand
ATCCATTAATACCTACTTATCTATATATCAATATGTAATTGGGTGTTGAAATCAAAGAACAACAAAAAGAAAACGTACTTCGAACTTTTCACTTTT
>NC_051408.1:5735085-5735309 GCF_015228065.2 Penaeus monodon | reverse complement strand
CACAACTATATTTACACAGTTAATTTGCAGAAGATAGTATCCTTAACTCCATTATTAATGAAACGGAAATTAAGGGAGGGGGGGCGCTCAGCTGTGGGGAAATAATTATACAAAAGATGACATTCATTTAATACTTTAACAGCTTAATGTAGGTAATATCTACTATAGCGTTGCATAATGTACATCGATCGCAGTTTCTAGTTTTAATTACCGTTTTTAGAAGG
>NC_051408.1:5733979-5734500 GCF_015228065.2 Penaeus monodon | reverse complement strand
TCTCCCACACACCTATTTCTTTTCTTTCTTTTTTTTTCCCCGAAGGCGAGCTAGTGTCCACCGAAAGGCTGGTCAGAGAGGGAGCGAATTACCATACCGAACGAACGGTTGCCCAACGCCCCGGGCTGAGGGAAACGAGACCACCGTGCAATTTGAGAGGGGGGGGGGATGTTGCTTTTGAGAGGGGGTGGGGGTGGGAGGAGTGTTGCTAAAAATTCATGTTTGAGGTGGTGATGGGTGGGTGGGGGGGGAGGGGAGGGATGTTGCTAAAAATGAATGTCTGAGGTGGTGATAGGGGGGGGTTTGTGTCGATTTTATCTCGTTTTTTTTTCGGTTTTGTGTCGGTTCATCTCGTTTTTTTCGGTTTTGTGTCGCTTTATCTCGTTTTTTTTCGGTTTTGTGTCGGTTCATCTCGGTTTTTCTTCAGTTTCCATCGGTTTCTCTCGTGGCAATGTTGGAAGTAGGTTTTTCGTGGAATTTGATTGTTTTCTTTTCGTTATGGATTTATTTGTTCGTAGGCC
>NC_051408.1:5733567-5733928 GCF_015228065.2 Penaeus monodon | reverse complement strand
TTTTGTCGTGGCTTCGTGGTATTTGTAATATGTTCGTTGTTTATATAGTTTACGTCCGTAGTTTCGAAATGTTTATAATAGGTTTTCCCATTTTTAATGTCGTAGCTTGGCGCTATCATATTATATTCTCTCTTCCCATTTCTTCTCCTTCATGAAAATGAAGAGGAAATACGTGAAGGAATGTGTCAATAACGAGGGATAGAGGAGAGGGTAAAATGGGAAGAAAGAAAATAAGGAAAGTGATAACAAGGAGGAAAATGAGAAAAATATTGGTCACGATGGGACTGTCTGGCAACTTGACACTCACTCTGTCACTCTCATTAGCTCAGATAAACATGGAAATGCGACTTTGATTTACACA
>NC_051408.1:5732653-5733196 GCF_015228065.2 Penaeus monodon | reverse complement strand
TCCTAAAGATTTTCCCTCTTTCAGCGACCGCTTTATTATCACTATTTTTGCGATTAATTTCGTCTTTCTTTATCGTATCTCTGATTCTTTCCTCGTTCTTCCCCTTTTGTTATCTTATTGCTTATCTCCCTTATTTGTAGATTATTTCTTAGCTTTATCTTCTAGTCCTCCATTCTTCGCCATTCCATTTTTTTTCCTTTTTATTTTTTTTCATTTTTTTTTTTTTATCATTTTTTTCTTCTTATTTTTTAAAATTATTATTTTGTTCCTTTCTATTTTTTTCCCCTTTTTTTCTCCTTTTTACCTTTTTATTTTTTCCCTTTATTTCCCTTTTCTATCTTTTATCTATTTTATTATTTATCATTTGTTTTTTTTTATTATTTATTATCATTATTATTTTTACTTTCACTGCGCTTCAACCTTAGATATCTGACCTTCGTAAATAACTTTCCGTAGAAATTACATGCGCTGGACATGCACCTAAACCTTGGCACCGGCCTTTGCCCCGAATACATTTTAGGGCCGAAATATGGCACTGTCTCG
>NC_051408.1:5732537-5732636 GCF_015228065.2 Penaeus monodon | reverse complement strand
AGGCCATCGCGAGCAGAGCGTGCTATGCAGGAGGAGGATTAACTTGCAAAATGTCGCTTTAAGCTCCCCTGATTTATTTTGGATTTAGCGATATGTTTA
>NC_051408.1:5731423-5731492 GCF_015228065.2 Penaeus monodon | reverse complement strand
AGTTTTGTGGCGCGGCGTTTGCAACATGTTAATTCTGTGAGAAAAAGCTGAATGTGTGTTTATGCGTCT
>NC_051408.1:5730895-5731121 GCF_015228065.2 Penaeus monodon | reverse complement strand
CTTCCCCCCCATCTCTCTCTTCCAACCCACACTTCCCCTTTCCCCTCCTTTTCCCCCTTCCTTACTCCCTCATCTCAGGGAAATATTCCAGGAAAATGTGTACTGATTATCGAGTCAGATTTATTGGGTAAATATTACAGATGACTTAAGTAAGTTAAGTTCGAGGGTTTAGAAGTATATCCTTGAGAAGTATTTTTTTTTCTCCGTTTTTTTCTCCTTTTTTCCG
>NC_051408.1:5730657-5730870 GCF_015228065.2 Penaeus monodon | reverse complement strand
ATATATATTTTTTTTGATGAAGGGGAAGTTACTACATCGAAAGTTTTGATTATGTTTGAAAATTATATATATATTTTTTGAAGGGGGGGGGGGGGTATGATATAAGATTTTGCAAGATGAAGTGAAATAAGATAAAGAAAAATATATGTATATCTAGATTATGAAAAGAAATCAAAATCACGTAAATAAGATAAGAAGAGGAGATATATTGTT
>NC_051408.1:5729913-5730170 GCF_015228065.2 Penaeus monodon | reverse complement strand
GGGTAAGCATAGACCGACAACTAATTCGTGAATAGGACAAAGGAAGGAAAGAAAACGGAAGACCAAAAACTAAATACATTAGGAGAACACACGAGGACGTATAGGAAAGAGGCGAAAATGGGAAACCAAAGGAAGAGAGAACCGCAATTGTGCGTGGGATGCAAGAGCTTAACCAGACTCGGAAACGTGGAGAATCTAATCCTTTTTCTTTGTCTCCTCCTTCGCTCTCGTCTTAAGGAAAGTTCCAAGGTGAGGTC
>NC_051408.1:5729074-5729434 GCF_015228065.2 Penaeus monodon | reverse complement strand
TATGATCAAGAAAAAAGTAACAACACCAAAAGTAACAAATTTTATAATGCTAATGATAATAAGCTAATGGAATTTTGAGGAAAATTTGCTAATACCGAAAGGATATAGAGTATGTGTGTGTATTATGATCAAGAACAAAGCATTCAGAAAAAAGTAGTAACAACAACAGTAATTAACTCAATAATGCCAAAGATGATAGGAATAATGCTAGTAATTAGGATAAGGCTAGTAAGAATATAGTGCGTATGTATCATGATCAAGAATAGAGTAACAACAGTGACTAAAAATAAGAATAATAGGAATAATGTTAACTTGAGGTATAATGCTAAAGATGATAGACAAATTTTTATTTTTCGCCTC
>NC_051408.1:5728915-5729031 GCF_015228065.2 Penaeus monodon | reverse complement strand
AGATCCCCCTTACTTCAATTCTTGTTTATTGCAGATTTTCATTGCCTTGTGGAAAACAGGAAAAATGTTATTTTGAAGTGTAAAGCTAGTGATGAAAGATCATTTTTTCTTCGCCT
>NC_051408.1:5728693-5728896 GCF_015228065.2 Penaeus monodon | reverse complement strand
TCTTTTATCTCCTCTGCTTCAATTTTTGTTTATTGCAGATTTCCATTGCCTCAAACACGGGAAAGATGAAAGTAATATAACTACGATAGCATGCGTGGGTTGGAGGCAAAATCGCACGGGCAAAATTATATGTTCGCAGAAATGTTATTATCAAGTGATTAAATTGTGAAATTTGCATATTGGTATAAAGAATAGATTCTGTG
>NC_051408.1:5728358-5728623 GCF_015228065.2 Penaeus monodon | reverse complement strand
AAGTGGATGCATCCTAAGAATAAGGATTATTCTTGTGGTGTATTTTTTCGTATTATATGTGTGATGTGTGTATAGCTTTTTCCATGTATTGTATGTGTTATAATATTTTCTTGTGGGCATGCGTGTAGGCGTGAGCGAGAGATAGCTAGAATAAAATTAAAAAGGATAAATTGATGGACTAACAGATAAGAGATACATTGATAAACTGAACTCTAGATCGTTGGGGACATAATTATATAGGTGGATAATAAAAAAGAGGGGGGGA
>NC_051408.1:5727512-5728186 GCF_015228065.2 Penaeus monodon | reverse complement strand
GATATGTGTCCACACGTGAATGAAGAATAACCAAAGAGAGAGATGTAGAGGAACAAAATCTGTAGGTGTGAATACAAGTGAAAGTTCACAGGCTATTTGCCCAGGGCTTTGAACTTTGAACACAAACGAATTTCACATATCTAGGATTTATATGAAACGTTGGCTGCAACATCAAAAAAATGCAATAAAGAATTTTAACGACAAATATACGAGGCGTATTATAGTTGACTCTTTGGAGGAATGGAGACGGGAGTAAAGACATTAATATATTATCAATCGAAGTTTGTGTATCGTATTTTTTGCGCAACGATGTAAACTCTTATTGTTAAATTGGAGTAGGAATGAATTAATTGCCAACTATTGGTTAAAGTGTCAAATATAAACAATGGTTTAAAAAAAAAAAAATGAGGATAGAAAAAAAAATCATATCCCTAAAAATTGTTTTTCATCTGCATGAATTGTACGTTGCCATTTTAAAAGAAAATATATAGATATAAAGGTTTTGTTTTTGGTATAAAACGTGGGTTCCATTCCGTAGACTTTTACCATCTGACGTTCACCTGGCGTTTGTCAACAGAGGTGTCTGTTATATCTTTCCTTTCATATAATGCATTGGATGTTTTATTACCATAAAATAATGTTTTCGATTTCCATTGCTAGATAATAAACCAGCG
>NC_051408.1:5726671-5726830 GCF_015228065.2 Penaeus monodon | reverse complement strand
AGTCGGCAGAAAGAAAAAATAATAAAGAGGCAGAACACAAAACTATTATAAATATTACCAATAAACTCCAAGTGTAATCCCAGACACTCCATGAATAATTAATTCAAACAATTATAAGACTAATCTAATTATCTGAAATCGGGATTTAAAGTGGAAATG
>NC_051408.1:5726141-5726653 GCF_015228065.2 Penaeus monodon | reverse complement strand
CATAACTCAAAGGGAGAGTGGATTACGAACCCTCTAAATTTTGGATTTATGCAAATTCCTTTTTAGATATGGAAAGGTAAACAGATGAAGGAAAATACTAATTAACTCTAGGCAAGTAGTAATTAATAAAGTAATTAACCTTGGAAAGTAGGTGTGATTAGTATATTTAATCATTAGCTTTGATGGTAAATTTTACATCCAAGAGACATACAATTTAATAAATTTCCATTAGACATATAATCTAATTGATTTCCAATAAGAAATAGACCAATAATTGAATTAATTCGAGGATAGAGTATTCAATGATAAAAGAGGATGGATATCTATCTAGCATTAGGGGAAACTATCAATTGATTTTTAGAATTTGAATGAGAGCTGAGTTCGTACTTGAGGGTGTATTTCAAGTTATATCAATATCGGAAATGCGTCATATAAATTATTCTATTTCATATCTTTCCCTCAGGAAATCGTGCTTGCTGATTCAGATCTTATTTTTACTTGTCACGAAGAAC
>NC_051408.1:5723069-5723300 GCF_015228065.2 Penaeus monodon | reverse complement strand
GAGAGAAGTAAGTGTTTGTGAGCAAGAGCTTACCATGCGAAGGAATGGGTGCCGAAGAGAGTAAAATGTCGAAAGGTAGTTGGAGGGTTGCGAGAGGAGGAACTTGGGAACGGAACTGTGGATAAAGGAGAGAGAAAAGAGATTATGTGAGAGGGGAAAGCGATAAAGCGAAACTGGGTGGTTAGGTTAAAGAAGAGAGTGGAAGTATGGAAGAAATGAAAAAAATGGAGG
>NC_051408.1:5722464-5722716 GCF_015228065.2 Penaeus monodon | reverse complement strand
GGGTTCGTGTCCCTCCTGGTGTCTCGCGAAAAATTCATCCTTGCAAGTGCTAGTTATGACGTAAGACGCTTTTTGTTTCCCTGACTCGCCAGAAGAAAAGTTGACACCAAGCTGCTGTTGCGAAAACGGTCTTGTTTTGAACATAAAGCAAGAGCATGTTTCATGGTTGTTCTAGATTTGGATAATCGGTAGACAAAAGATGGAAAACACGAAGGAGGGGTAAGAAACAGGAAGAGGAAGGGAGAGAAGGAA
>NC_051408.1:5722153-5722220 GCF_015228065.2 Penaeus monodon | reverse complement strand
GGGGAGGGGGGATGAGAAGAGAGAGGAAAGAGAGACGAGGAAGTGGTAGATAGAAATTAGATAGAGA
>NC_051408.1:5721289-5721386 GCF_015228065.2 Penaeus monodon | reverse complement strand
ATTATAGGAGAGTATATATGTATATAGAGATAGAGATAGTATAGAGTGAATAGAGATATAGTATGAGATGAGAGTATGTAGTTGTTATACAGAGGTT
>NC_051408.1:5719514-5720901 GCF_015228065.2 Penaeus monodon | reverse complement strand
CCCATTAAAAGACTCAAAAACGTGACAAACAACGACGGATAATGATGATTTGATAAACGAACATGAAATGACCTTTTATCAGAAGATTAAATCATGATCGCACTTTGGCCCAAAGAGCAATTATCATCATAATCCTGGCGCAAAGACTAAATTCACCGTATATTTTGGCACGGAGATTAGATTATCATCACGATCCAGCTGATGTGTCTTTAACATTCAGTGAACTCCCAGTCGAGGAGAAATCAGTGAATTGATTTTCAGGAACAGCGATTTCGTTACTTCTCGTTGTTTTTGTATATTTGTGGAGATCAGTTTATTTTAAGATGTTTATGCTTGCTTCTCTTGATTTTGAGAAAGAGCTTGGTAATAATTGTCTTGAGGCGGATTTTTCCTTCTTTCAATATGTTTTTTTTTTCTTCATGTTTCGTCCTCCTTCTCTCTTTTTATTTATTATATTTTCCTTTTGATATATTAGTTTCGTTTTCCTTATCTTATTATCTCGCTGTTTCTCTCTCGATTTTTTTTTTTCGTCACCCAGTACTAAAAGCTTGTCTCTACCATTCCACACGGGTATGGTCTTTCTGTACTAAGCTGCTGGTTTATTCCTTTGTATATTTCTCTATTCATTCATTTATCCTTAATTCATAGTCCAAGATATTCGCCGTCAGTTATTAGTCTCGACTCTTAAATAACGTGTGGCGTATTATTTCGCCTTTTTTTTTTTTTACGGCTCTGGCAGACTGAATTTTGCTCGCTCGAGAGTATCTTGTTGCTTCCCAGTCTCGAGTTCTCCGATTCTGTTTTATTCTAATCAGATGACTCTTACTACTTATATTTGCATACGTTTGGTATTTTTAAAAGTCATGTATAATAGTTTTAACTGTTTTAGGTCAGTCTGTTGTTTTGCTTTGTTTTTCTCTCTAAAAAGACTTGGTTAAATCAAAGTATTTCGGAGTATAGAGTCATTTAGTTTTTGCCTATTCTTTCATAAGACCAAATGTAACATAGCCAGGAATATAACAATGCATCTCCCTTGTCAATAATCTCTCTACCAAACAGATGTGTCGCCCTTGAATTAAGATCTCTGTGTGTCTTATTCCCGCTAGCAATGTAGATGGGTCTTATGTAGGCTATGTAGAAAAACGCGTTAAACGGGGTCCCACATGGGCTGTCAGGGATTCCTAAGTAACCAAGTGATGGTCCTCTGTACCTGGCGTCGCTTCTCAATAACATGTCAGGGGAAGGGAATAGGATTAGCTGAATTGTGATGATATTTATTTTGAAAACGAAACAAACACCTTTAGAAAACCTGACTCTGTTTCGCTATCATGCTCATTCACCTGTTCCTAATTCTAATCTAGTTTTTAGTGTATCCATACCCTCTCTT
>NC_051408.1:5719106-5719466 GCF_015228065.2 Penaeus monodon | reverse complement strand
CACGCTTGTTTATCATTTCTTTTAGTGTAAACATGTAACCCATATAGAGTATTTGGTCCCGAATTCAAGACCGTATATTTCAAGGTTATCTCTCATCACGTATTTGGTATGACTTGGTGGTTTTCATGGATTTGTTATTCCTGAGTATGACGGGTGACTCATGTGGATCCAATATGAGGAAAATATTCAAAGTAGGTCCACCCACATGGGGCCTGAATGGGTAATCTTGTCCCATGACAGCCCATACAGGACCCATATACGTTCGCTTGCTGGGTTCTATACATATCACCTAAAGATTTACATGGGCTATTTACCCCTAGTATTACCCATAATCAACAGTTTTTTTCTCTCCCTCCTTCA
>NC_051408.1:5717339-5717546 GCF_015228065.2 Penaeus monodon | reverse complement strand
GTGTTTTCCATCTTTTGTCTACCGAATATCCAAATGTAGAATAACCATGAAACATGCTTTTGCTTTATGTTCAAAACAAGACCGTTTTCGCAACAGCAGCTTGGTGTCAACTTTTCTTCTGGCGAGTCAGGGAAACAAAAAGCGTCTTACGTCATAACTAGCACTTGCAAGGATTAATTTTTCGCGAGACACCAGGAGGGACACGAA
>NC_051408.1:5716538-5716700 GCF_015228065.2 Penaeus monodon | reverse complement strand
TAATCTCTTCTCTCTCTCTTTTATCCGCAGTTCCATTCCCAAGTTCCTCCTCTCGCAACCCTCCAACTACCTTTCGACATTTTACTCTCTTAGACACCCATTCCTTCGCTTGGTAAACTCTTGCTCACAAACACTTACTTCTCTCAGGGGGAAAGAGGGAAG
>NC_051408.1:5716232-5716323 GCF_015228065.2 Penaeus monodon | reverse complement strand
CAGATAAGTAGGCTGGCCGATAGATAAAGCGATTGACTGATAGAAAGGAAATTGTCTGCCACTTTAAAACTCTAATATTTATAAATGATTG
>NC_051408.1:5715519-5715670 GCF_015228065.2 Penaeus monodon | reverse complement strand
CGATCCTCCTCCCTGCTACTGTGATCAGCTGTCATATACAATGGGATCAAGGCAAATACTATTTACCTCCAAGGGAAGCTAAAAGTCGAGAATGTTACATATGTTTCAGGTTTCCTGGCTAGATGTAATCTTGATTTCCAGAAGGGTGTTG
>NC_051408.1:5715043-5715285 GCF_015228065.2 Penaeus monodon | reverse complement strand
CAATGCAACCAAAAGATGCACTACTCGAGTTTCTCTCCTCAAAGAATACTGTACAATCCTCCATCACGATTTCACGACGTCATTGACTTCATTACTTTGATGTCCCAGAAGCAGAGACACATGTTTGTTGTTACTGACGTTTGCTTCGTAACTGCTTTGTCCATTATTCTGATGGCTCTTTTGATTCCAGCTTTGATAAAGGTATCAACAGTAATAAGAAAGAGAGTCTGATGTATATGTAC
>NC_051408.1:5713977-5714526 GCF_015228065.2 Penaeus monodon | reverse complement strand
AAGTGTATAACGACACTTGCATCCGTAAAGGAAGTTCTTCGTGACAAGTAAAAATCAGATCTGAATCAGAAAGCACGATTTCCTGAGGGAAGATATGAAATAGAATACATTTATATGACGCATTTCCGATATTGATATAACTTGAAATACACCATCAAGTACGAACTCAGCTCTCATTCAAATTGTAAAAATCAATTGATAGTTTACCTAATGCTAGATAGATATCCATCCTCTTTTTATCATTAGAATACTCTTATCCTCGAATTAATTCAATTATTGGTCTATTTCTTATTGGAAATCAATCAAATTATATGTCTAATGAAAATTTATTAAAATGTATGTCTGTTGGATATAAAATTTACCATCAAAGCTAATAATTAAATATACTAATCACACCTACTTTGCCAAGGTTAATTACTTAATTAATTACTACTTGCCTAGAGTTAATTAGTATTTTCCTTCATCTGTTTTACCTTTCCATATCTAAAAAGGAATTTGCATAAATCCAAAATTTAGAGGGTTCGTAATCCACTCTCCCTTTGAGTTATG
>NC_051408.1:5713795-5713954 GCF_015228065.2 Penaeus monodon | reverse complement strand
CATTTCCACTTTAAATCCCGATTTCAGATAATTAGATTAGTCTTATAATTGTTGGAATTAATTATTCATGGAGTGTCTGGGATTTCACTTGGAGTTTATTGGTAATATTTATAATAGTTTTGTGTTCTGCCTCTTCATTATTTTTTCTTTCTGCCGACT
>NC_051408.1:5712462-5713160 GCF_015228065.2 Penaeus monodon | reverse complement strand
AAACCATCTTTCTCTCTATATTCCAATACTTCTACGCTGGTTTATTATCTAGCAATGGAAAACGAAAACACTATTTTATGGTAATAAAACAGCCAATGCACATTATATGAAAGGAAAGATATAACAGAGAGCTCTGTTGACAAACGCCAGGTGAACGTCAGATGGTAAAAGTCTACGGAATGGAACCCACGTTTTATACCAAAAACAAAACATTTATATCTATATATTTTCTTTTAAAATGGCAACGTACAATCCATGCAGATGAAAAACAATTTTTAGGGATATGATTTTTTTTTCTATCCTCATTTTTTTTTTCAAAACCATTGTTTATATTTGACACTTTAACCAATAGTTGGCAATGAATTCATTCCTACTCCAATATAACAATAAGAGTTTACATCGTTGCGCAAAAAATACGATACAAAAACTTCGATTGATAATATACTAATGTCTTTACTCCCGTCTCCATTCCTCCCAGGAGTCAACTATAATACGCCTCGTATATTTGTCGTTAAAATTCTTTATTGCATTTTTTTGATGTTGCAGCCAACGTTTCATATCAAATCCTAGATATGTGAAATTCGTTTGTGTTCAAAGTTCAAAGCCCTGGGCAAATAGCCTGTGAACTTTCACTTGTATTCACACCTACAGATTTTGTTCCTCTACATCTCTCTCTTTGGTTATTCTTCATTCACATA
>NC_051408.1:5711991-5712245 GCF_015228065.2 Penaeus monodon | reverse complement strand
TTTTTAATACCCACCTATATAATTATGTCCCCGACGATCTGGAGTTCAGTTTATCAATGTATCTCTTATCTGTTAGTCCATCAATATATCTTTTTAAATTTTATTCTAGCTATCTCTCGCTCACGCCTACACGCATGCCCACAAGAAAATATTATAACACATACAGTACCTGGAAAAAAATATACACACATCACACATATAATACGAAAAAATACTCCACAAGAATAATCCTTATTCTTAGAATGCATCCACTT
>NC_051408.1:5711730-5711942 GCF_015228065.2 Penaeus monodon | reverse complement strand
TCAAATATTAATTTACACAGAATCTATTCTTTATACCAATATGCAAATTTCACAGTTTAATCACTTGATAATAACATTTCTGCGAACATATAATTTTGCCCGTGCGATTTGCCTCCAACCCACGCATGCTATCGTAGTTATATTACTTTCATCTTTCCCGTGTTTGAGGCAATGAAAATCTGCAATAAACAAAAATTGAAGCAAGGGGGATC
>NC_051408.1:5711404-5711650 GCF_015228065.2 Penaeus monodon | reverse complement strand
GAGGCGAAAAAAAAATCATCTTTAGCATTATACCTCAAATTAACATTATTCTTATTATCCTTACTTTTCGTTACTGTTGTTACTCTATTCTTGATCATACATACGCACTATATTCTTACTAGCATTACCCTAATTACTAGCAATATTCGTATCATCTTTGGCATTATTGAGTTAATTACTGTTGTTGTTGCTACTTTTTTCTGAATGCTTTGTTCTTGATCATAATACACACACATACTCTATATC
>NC_051408.1:5710746-5710863 GCF_015228065.2 Penaeus monodon | reverse complement strand
TGACCTCACCTTGGAACTTTCCTTAAGACGAGAGCGAAGGAGGAGACAAAGAAAAAGGATTAGATTCTCCACGTTTCCGAGTCTGGTTAAGCTCTTGCATCCCACGCACAATTGCGG
>NC_051408.1:5710032-5710225 GCF_015228065.2 Penaeus monodon | reverse complement strand
TAACAATATATCTCCTCTTCTTATCTTATTTATGTGATTTTGATTTCTTTTCATAATCTATATATACATATATTTTTCTTTATCTTATTTCACTTCAACTTGCAAAATCTTATATCATAAACCTCCCTTCAAAAAATATATATATAATTTTCAAACATAATCAAAATTTTCGATGTAGTAACTTCCCCTTCAT
>NC_051408.1:5709776-5709996 GCF_015228065.2 Penaeus monodon | reverse complement strand
CCGGAAAAAGGAGAAAAAAACGGAGAAAAAAATACTTCTCAAGGATATACTTCTAAACCCTCGAACTTAACTTACTTAAGTCATCTGTAATATTTACCCAATAAATCTGACTCGATAATCAGTACACATTTTCCTGGAATATTTCCGAGATGAGGGAGTAAGGAAAGGGGAAAGGAGGAGAAAGGGGAAGTGTGGGTTGGAAGAGAGATATGGGGGGAAG
>NC_051408.1:5709454-5709624 GCF_015228065.2 Penaeus monodon | reverse complement strand
AAACTTGCTGGCGGTCAGTAGAATTAAAATGAGGGGAGATAATCGAGAATAAGGAAAAATAAGATAAATATAGAAGGGGGAATGTAAAAAAAAAAAAAAAAGTAAATGAAAGTGAGGAGGGAGAGGAAAGAAAAAAAAGATGCATAAACACACATTCAGCTTTTTCTCAC
>NC_051408.1:5708576-5708767 GCF_015228065.2 Penaeus monodon | reverse complement strand
ATACTTCTCAAGGATATACTTCTAAACCCTCGAACTTAACTTACTTAAGTCATCTGCAATATTTACCCAATAAATCTGACTCGATGATCAGTACACATTTTCCTGGAATATTTCCCTGAGATGAGGGAGTAAGGAAAGGGGAAAGGAGGAGAAAGGGGAAGTGTGGGTTGGAAGAGAGATATGGGGGGAAG
>NC_051408.1:5707659-5707850 GCF_015228065.2 Penaeus monodon | reverse complement strand
ATACTTCTCAAGGATATACTTCTAAACCCTCGAACTTAACTTACTTAAGTCATCTGCAATATTTACCCAATAAATCTGACTCGATGATCAGTACACATTTTCCTGGAATATTTCCCTGAGATGAGGGAGTAAGGAAAGGGGAAAGGAGGAGAAAGGGGAAGTGTGGGTTGGAAGAGAGATATGGGGGGAAG
>NC_051408.1:5707266-5707467 GCF_015228065.2 Penaeus monodon | reverse complement strand
AAACTTGCTGGCGGTCAGTAGAATTAAAATGAGGGGAGATAATCGAGAATAAGGAATAATAAGATAAATATAGAAAGGGGAATGTAAAAAAAAAGTAAATGAAAGTGAGGAGGGAGAGGAAAGAAAAAAAAGATGCATAAACACAACATTCAGCTTTTTCTCACAGAATTAATATGTTGCAAACGCCACGCCACAAAAACT
>NC_051408.1:5706771-5706837 GCF_015228065.2 Penaeus monodon | reverse complement strand
AGTAAGAAGCAAGAAAGGAGAGGAAACCAAGGTAGAAATTTAGCGCTTTGAACTGCAAGCTAGGAA
>NC_051408.1:5706153-5706245 GCF_015228065.2 Penaeus monodon | reverse complement strand
GTCGTTGAATCCAAAATAATTCAGGGGAGCTTAAAGCGACATTTTGCAAGTTAATCCTCCTCCTGCATAGCACGCCCTGCTCGCGATGGCCT
>NC_051408.1:5705965-5706134 GCF_015228065.2 Penaeus monodon | reverse complement strand
CGAGACAGTGCCATATTTCGGCCCTAAAATGCACTCGGGGCAAAGGCCGGTGCCAAGGTTTAGATGCATGTCCAGCGCATGTAATTTCTACGGAAAGTTATTTACGAAGGTCAGATATCTAAGGTTAAAAGCGCAGTGGAAGTAAAAATAATAATGATAATAAATAATA
>NC_051408.1:5705567-5705755 GCF_015228065.2 Penaeus monodon | reverse complement strand
AATGGAATGGCGAAGAATGGAGGACTAGAAGATAAAGCTAAGAAATAATCTACAAATAAGGGAGATAAGAAATAAGATAACAAAAGGGGAAGAACGAGGAAAGAATCAGAGATACGATAAAGAAAGACGAAATTAATCGCAAAAATAGTGATAATAAAGCGGTCGCTGAAGAAGGGAAAATCTTTAGG
>NC_051408.1:5705479-5705547 GCF_015228065.2 Penaeus monodon | reverse complement strand
TGATGTTGCCAACAGTTTATAAGAAGTATAAGAAGCAGAAGGGAGGAAAATTAAAAGTAATAAAGCTG
>NC_051408.1:5704686-5705149 GCF_015228065.2 Penaeus monodon | reverse complement strand
TTTTTTTTTTTTTTATATATTTTCCCATTAAAAGACTCAAAAACGTGACTGACAACGACGGATAATGATGATTGGTTAAACGAACATGAAATGACCTTTTATCAGAACATCAAATCATGATCGTCCTTTGGCCCAAAGAGCAATCATCATCCTAATCGTGGCGCAAAGACTAAATTCGCAGTATATTTTGGCACGGAGATTAGATTATCATCACGATCCAGCTGGTGTGTCTTTAACATTCAGTGAATTCCCAGTCGAGGAGAAATCAGTGAATTGATTTTCAGGAACAGCGATTTCGTTACTTGTCGTTGTTTTGGTATATTTGCGGAGATCAGTTTATTTTAAGGTGTTTATGCTTGCTTTTTCTTGATTTTGAGAAAGAGCTTCGTAATAATTTTCTTGATACGGGTTTTTCCTTCTTTCAATATGTTTTTTTTTTTCATGTTTCGTCCTCCTTCTCTCT
>NC_051408.1:5704420-5704631 GCF_015228065.2 Penaeus monodon | reverse complement strand
ACCTCGCTGTTTCTCTCTCGATTTTTTTTCTCAGTACTAAAAGCTTGTCTCTACCATTCCACACGGGTATGGTCTTTCTGTATTCACCTGGTGGTTTATTCCTTTGTATATCTCTCTATTCATTTATTTATCCTTAATTCTTAGTCCATGATATTCGCCGTCAGTTATTAGTCTCGACTCTTAAAAAAACGGGGTGGCGTATTATTTCCCC
>NC_051408.1:5703121-5704399 GCF_015228065.2 Penaeus monodon | reverse complement strand
AGGGGCTCTGGCAGACTGAATTTTGCTCGCTCGAGAGTGTCTTGTCGCTTCCCAGTCTCGAGTACTCCGATTCTGTTTTATTCTAATCAGATGACTTACCACTTATATTTGCTTACGTTTGGTATTTTTAAAAGTCATGTATAATAGTTTGAAAACTCTTTTAGGTCAGTCTGTGTTTTGCTTTGTTTTTCTCTCTAAAAAGACTTGGTTAAATCAAAGTATTTCGGAGTATAGAGTCATTTAGTTTTTGCCTATTCTTTCATAAGACCAAATGCAACATAGATAAGCGTCAGCCAGGAATATAACAATGCATCTCCCTTGTCAATAATCTCTATACCAAACAGATGTGTCGCCCTTGAATTAAGATCTCTGCGTGTCTTATTCCCGCTAGCAATGTAGATGGGTCTTATGTAGGCTATGTAGAAAACCGCATTAAACGGGTCCCACATGGGCTGACAGGGATTCCTAAGTAACCAAGGGATGGTCCTCTGTACCTGGCGCGCTTCTCAATAACATGTCAGGGGAAGGGAATAGGATTAGCTGAATTGTGATGATATTTATTTTGAAAATGAAACAAACACTTTTAGAAAACCTGACTCTGTTTTTTCTACTCTTTACTGCCATGATCGATTTAAAATACCATAGGTTCTTATAGGCAAGTGCAAGAATTACTATCTGTTGGGATGAGTGTTCATTTGGATGATCTAAAAGTAAGTTTATTTAATGAGTGAGGTTACATGCCAGTGTAAAAGTTGAATCTGCATGACCTTAGTTCTTAATTAATCCACAAAAGAGAGGAATCATTACTCACTAAGTATCGAAGCTGTCTGATTGATGATACGCTATCATGCCCATTCACCTGTTCCTAATTCTAATCTAGTTTTTAGTGTATCCATACTCTCTCTTACACACACGTACACAAATATATTTACGTGCGCGTTGTGTGCGTACATGTACGCTTGTTTATCATTTCTTTCAGTGTAAACATGTAACCCATATAGAGTATTTGGTCCCGAATTCAAGACCGTATATTTCAAGGTTATCTCTCATCACGTATATGGTATGACTTTGTGGTTTTCATGGATTTGTTATTCCTGAGTATGACGGGGTGACTCATGTGGATCCAATATGAGGAAAATATTCAAAGTAGGACCACCCACATGGGGCCTGAATGGGTAATCTTGTCCCATGACAGCCCATACAGGACTCATATACGTTCGCTTGCTGGGTTCTATATATATCACCTAAAGATTTATATGGGCTATTTACCCTTGTATT
>NC_051408.1:5702682-5702977 GCF_015228065.2 Penaeus monodon | reverse complement strand
ATGGTGATCCCAATCACCACTTACCCCCAGCCCTTTCCATACAAAGACTAATATTCCCCTGACCACAACTCACTCACGCAAAATCAAATTCCCAAATCGAAGCCCAAGGGCAGGGCATCGTAACCCGCATGGCTGCAACATCGCAAAATAGGTCTTTGATTGCAATTGAAGAGCGTAAACGAATCGATATGAGCCATTTGATTCGCTGAGAACAAATGAGGGTTTGTCCCTGCCTGACGACCTTTGATCCGTTAATGTGGTCTTTGGAGGAGCGAAGATGGTGTGTTTTTTAAAG
>NC_051408.1:5702085-5702453 GCF_015228065.2 Penaeus monodon | reverse complement strand
AACAGAAAAAAAACAAGATGATGAAGAGAGATAAAGAGAGAGGGGAAAGGGTTAGCTTTACTCCCAGTATACTTTATTGCAGAGTCAGATAAACATACTAAAAAAAAAGCGTGGTTTTTTTCTTAAGTACATAATCATGTACTTTGATTTCCCTCTTTCGTAAATCTGAGTTTGGCCCAAATCATACAACTAATCTTTATTGATTTAAATATTAGTAGTCTCTTTATTTTGAAACCAAAAAACAGTTTGGAAAATTTTTGAACATGATTTTTTTAATTTTTGTTTATGTAGAATAATTATCTAGTTTTGTTATTTGATTATTTTTGCAATAAAAAACCCACACATACAATATAATATGCATCTTTTCC
>NC_051408.1:5700651-5701961 GCF_015228065.2 Penaeus monodon | reverse complement strand
GCACGCCCCAGATGGGATAGATAAATAGATAGATGTTTTTTCAGCATCATATCTTTTCCCCGTTTTTTTTCATACTATCTGCATGCTAAGAAGTGAAATAGGATGAAATAGGATGAAGACGAGAGAAAGTTTATTTCAAACCCTTTATGCTTCCTTAATAAGATTCTTCTTTTACTCTTAATTTCCTGTTTTTGCTTCCGTACGCTTTCTATCCCCTTTTTTTTTTTCTAAAAGATTTTTTTCCCAAATTTTTCGTTTCATCTTCTTCAAATTTTTAAATTTTTCATCACTTCTGTCATTTCTTCTATTTTTTCCCATGATTTCTTTCAACGTCTTTCACTTTTTTTCCCTTTTTTTTTCACATCTCTGCTTCTCCCCTTTTTTTTTTTTAACTTCACTTTTTCCATTTTCTTTTACCACACTTCGTTTTTATTTTTTTATCGTTTTTTCTCATCTTTTCTTTTGGGATTTCTTTTTTATTTTTTTTTTTCCCCCTTCACTTCGCATATTTTTTTCGAAGATTTTCTTCATCACAACTACCCCCCCCTTTACCTCAACGTGACCTTTGACCGTTTTGGCCCCCTCCCGGGGCCTATTTCGTAAGCTTTTTTCTCCGTAATTTTCCCCCAGGTTTCCAACTTATTCATCCGGAATTTTTTTGTTTTGAATATTTTTGTTTGTTTATTTTACGGGTTTTCCATTGAGGGATTTTGATAATATTTTTAGCTAACCATCGAATAATGTTTTTTTTTTTTAAAAACAAAGAAATGTCGAAGAAAAATATTTTTTTTTTTTCTTTTTCTCTGTTCGGAAAACCTTAGCGATTTTTAGATCCAGATAAACCCCAACATGCAAATACACCATTGATACATTTTTTAAAATTTCGGATCTTTTTAGCTAAACCATCTAAGTAGTATTTAAAAAAAAAATAGAAAAAACGATAATAAACTTTTTCTGCCTTTCCTCTCCTCTTTTTTCAGAATCCTTAGCGATTTCAGATCCAAAAAAGAATTCCAACATGGGGGCCCCGACCACGAGATGCAACCACTGGGGCCAAGAAAAACCCCCCAAAAAAAAAAAAGGGGCAGATCTTTAACGAAATTTTCCCCTCTAACTTAATTTTGGGCAACAACAAAAAAGAAAAAAATTAGGGAAGACAGAAGTTGGTTTTTTCTAAGGAAATACAGCCGGCAATCTGAAGGAAGTATGGGAAATGTGCTAATACGTTCATGAAGTTTTTTCTTCGGAACATTTCCCCCCAGTGTTGAAGATTATCAGACTGACAATTTTTGTATATTACCATTGGGTTG
>NC_051408.1:5699909-5700581 GCF_015228065.2 Penaeus monodon | reverse complement strand
GAATTTGCATTTTTTCTTTTTCTAGG
The DNA here is from genome assembly GCF_015228065.2 of Penaeus monodon. Taxonomy (NCBI): domain Eukaryota; kingdom Metazoa; phylum Arthropoda; class Malacostraca; order Decapoda; family Penaeidae; genus Penaeus; species Penaeus monodon. The sequence continues at coordinate 5,700,555 of NC_051408.1, read as the reverse complement.
GAAACAGAAAAACTCGAAAAATGTCAACATTTACCTCGGAAATATATTTAAAAAAAAGACCCATATAAAAAAAAAAAATAATAAAATAATAAAAAATAAAAAAAGACCACGAAAAAATATACCCGACAAAACAAAAGAAAAACCCAAAAGAATACCAATCAGAACACAGCAATGAACAAATACCAGAAAAAAACTAATTAAACAAAAATTAACGGGGGGCCAAAAAAGGAAAAAAGAGGGAAAAAATAAAAAAAGAAAAACAAAAAAATGAAAAAGTGATTACAAACAAATAAGAGGGGGGAAACATCGCAAGTCACATCAAAGGTCAGAGTGAGAGGGGAGAGGTTTGAGTGAGGTATGATTACCACAGGTGATGGGGAGGAAGGGGAAATGAGCATTGAGGGGATTTTGAGGGGAAAAAAGGTGGGGGGGGGTTATGTGTGAGTGTGATGTGGGGGAGTCTTGATCATGGCATTAATTGCTCTCGGAAAATTTCTCTTGGGTCTGTCTCCTGTATTTTTTGGTTTAAAGAATTAAAGTATTATTTTAGATTTTTTTTGTTTGGGTTTTCTGATTGGGTGATCATTCATGTGATTATAAAAGTGTTCATTATACTTATTGGGGGACCATTTTCATGGGTGGTCTG
>NC_051408.1:5699734-5699842 GCF_015228065.2 Penaeus monodon | reverse complement strand
GGGTTCCTTTTGCTAGTTTTTAATCTTCATTATTTGTTGCGATGATAATAAAAATTGTCATTTCATCATTCGTTTTATAATTGCATGAGATTGTCTGTTGCTTTGCTG
>NC_051408.1:5699410-5699590 GCF_015228065.2 Penaeus monodon | reverse complement strand
CTTTCATGGACCATACCCAATACGGGACAAAAAAATAAAACGGGAGGAAAACTTGATCTTATCCCGATCGAGGACCAAATGAAAGAAAAACAACGAAGGGACAAAAAGGGTGACGGATTGTTTGAAGGGGTCAAAAACCGCTGGAAGTCAATCATTCAATATTCCGCTGAAAACTTCCCC
>NC_051408.1:5699178-5699272 GCF_015228065.2 Penaeus monodon | reverse complement strand
TTGTTTTCTTAAACCATAATGTAATAAAAAATGAGGATAATGTAATAATAATCAAAAATGATAAAATTAATTAAATGGATTAAAATCCCCCCCC
>NC_051408.1:5698121-5699056 GCF_015228065.2 Penaeus monodon | reverse complement strand
TTTCTTTGTGGTCAGGCGGAGTTTCGGGGGGGGGACTCTAGTGCTAAATTGGAAATTCTAGATACGTTATTGCTGACTACCTAGGACGTTTGGGCTCACACTTTTTAGGTCCCAAAGTAAGTGGTTTCGGAATTTTTTGTGTTTCGGTTATGATTCAAAATAAAGGGCGGAAAAGGGAACAATGGAATCAGGACGATTTTGAATCAAAAACAGGAGGAGAGAGAAGAAAAAAACAACCATAAACAATATTAAATGATGCATTTATTTTTTACTATTGGATATTAGTATTACGGGGGGACTAAACAAATCGTTTGGTTATCATTTTTCATTATTATTATCCTTAATTGTTGTTTCATATTATTTATTACTTCTGCTAAATTATTTAGTATTTAGTATTAATTAAGTTTATATTGTTTCATTAATCGTTATTTCTTTCATTGCACTTCAATTTGGTTACCATGGATAGTATATTTCACATAATCATTATTATTCATTTTCATTAATTCCATTACTATAATTATTATTTTCAAAATAACACATTGTTATTTATATTATTCGTGTCATTTATATTGGTATTAGTATATTATTTATTTATTTCATCTTTTATTATTTACGGGTCAAAAAACACTATTATTAATTATTGTTTATTTATTACCACTACCATTATTTTTTCTAACAAATTTTAACTATACTACCTATATTATTATGTTGCCATAAAACCAAATTCCTGTAATTATCATTATCATTATTTTTAAAACTATAACCCATTATATTTTTTCATTATTCACTACCATAATTATGATATCAGTGGTTATGGGGATCAATTTTCATATATATAATTTTCTGTTTATTTCCTTTACATTTTTTATCAGTTATATTTACCTTGTTCATTATGGGGTTATAAAATATAAATTATAAAACACCATATACCTAAC
>NC_051408.1:5697583-5697862 GCF_015228065.2 Penaeus monodon | reverse complement strand
GCTCATATCTTCCACTTCTAATAGATAAATTCCCAGCTCAGAGGAAACATCAAAAAAAGTCGATTCATTGGTTCTCAGCAAATGAATTTCGTCCAATCTATTCCTTTTATCCTCCGCGTGCAACGAGGAAAACTGGGTCCGCGATATTGCAAAACCATGAAGGCTACGGTTTGTTTGCACTGCTGTTGCTCAAATGTGATTAGAATGTGATTGGCGTCGACGCGTTTGGGAAATATCGGGGTCTTGTGGGTCTAAGGGGAGAGGATAAAGGGGGGTGGG
>NC_051408.1:5696928-5697010 GCF_015228065.2 Penaeus monodon | reverse complement strand
ATTCTCTTTACTAATGATGTTGTCAATTAACACCCAATTTTACACTAAAATTAATTAACTTCGAGGTCCGCACTTTTTCATG
>NC_051408.1:5696664-5696899 GCF_015228065.2 Penaeus monodon | reverse complement strand
CCGCCCATCTTACATCAAAAGGAAAAGACTCTTTAAAAGGAGTAAGATTTCTGCCGTAAATTAATGTGTGTAAACCAACAGGGCTGGCGGATGGACTGACAGACGAAACAAAACAAAATTTAATTATAAACAATAATATATATCATTTTTTTTCTGTTAGTTGTGTTTGTAAATTAGAAATGGTATTGTTTTTAGCTTTCCAGATCCCTGTCATCTCGCGCTGCAAAATCTGTGA
>NC_051408.1:5696417-5696637 GCF_015228065.2 Penaeus monodon | reverse complement strand
AATCTAACGCTTTTTTAAAAATCTAACGCATTTTTTTTATACTGAGTGAATATAAGCCGCTTATTACTGTAATAGTAGTATATATTTTTTCGCTGCTAAACAAGGGGTTTCTGTTATACTTTCAAATTGTCTGAACTAAATATACCAATTTGCAAATAAAGTGATTTAATTTTTTTTTAAAGTTAGTGTGAAAAAATGGACCGAGGGGCAACAGGATGCA
>NC_051408.1:5696118-5696234 GCF_015228065.2 Penaeus monodon | reverse complement strand
CAGTTATTCGTTGTTCCGCAAACAAGACATTTTTTATACTCGTCTCCATTTTGCAAGATATACAATTAAAACTCTAAAAGGTATTTCCTATTGGGGCTACGCTTCATTGCAAGTAA
>NC_051408.1:5695568-5696008 GCF_015228065.2 Penaeus monodon | reverse complement strand
TTTCTGCATTCCTTCGAATTATAATGAAAATACCTTGATGAAAAGTCACATGCGTTTAGTTTAAAATAAAGCCAAATTATCTTTTTATTTAAGATCTATATAAGCATGTAGATACATAGATACAGACATATATTCTCTGCATTTCTTCGTATTATGAAGAAATACTTAGACAATCATCCAGGTAAATACACAGCTTCACAAACAACCAGAACCACATAAAACAGACATACTGATGTAATCGTATATATAGCGTTAGACGCACACATACCGCAATACATTTCCGCACGTTGCAACGGTGTGCATACGAAAGCCTCTGAATCAGCGCATTTGTAAAGAAACCGTGATCCCTTCAGCGAACTAGTGAATGGAGGAACGCCCTTGGGAAGATGAATGGCGTGATTATGTGTCCGTGGCGGGGCGATGCGGAAAGAGACGGGGAA
>NC_051408.1:5694305-5695057 GCF_015228065.2 Penaeus monodon | reverse complement strand
GATAGATAGTATATTCATCGCATATCTGCATGCTAAGAGTGAAATAGGATGAAATAGGATGAAGACGAGAGAAATGCATAGTTCTAAAGCCTTATGCTTCCTTTAATAATGATTCTTCATATACTCTTAATTCCTGTATTTGCTTTCCGTATCGCTTTCTATCTCCTTTTTTTCTTCTAAAAGACTTTTTGCCACTTATTCGTTTCATCTTCTTCATAATCTTTAATTCATCACTTCGTGTCATTTCTTCTAGTTTTTCTCATGATTTCGTTCAACGTCTTTTCACTCATTTCCTCCTTTTTTCACATCTCTGCTTCTCATCATGTATTTTTTTTTTAACTTCACTTTTTCTCCATTTTCTTTTACGTCATCACTTCGTTTTTATTTTTTTTTATCGCTCTTTTCTCATCTTTTCTTCGTATTATCTTTTTTAATTGTTTTTTTCTCTCTTCCCTTCGCACTATTTTTTTCTGAATGATTTTCTTCATCACAACTACCCCCTTTTCTCCTCAGACTGTGACCTTTGACCTGCTTTTGGCTCCGCCTCCGGTGCCTCATTTCGTAAGCTTTATCTCAGTAATTTTCCTCCAGGTTTCCATACTTATATCATCCGGAATTTCTTCTTGTTTTGAATATTTTTGTTCTGTTATATTTTACCGGCTTATCCATTGATGCATTTTGATATATATTATCTAGCTAACCATCGAATAATGTTTTTTTTTTTAAATAACAAATGAAATGTCGATAGATAA
>NC_051408.1:5693774-5694281 GCF_015228065.2 Penaeus monodon | reverse complement strand
CTCTCTGTTTCGGAATCCTTAGAGATTTCAGATCCAGCACTAACTCCTAACATGCAACCTAGATCCATTGTACATTTTAATATACGGCATCTTATCTAGCTAACCATCTAAGTATGTATTTAAAATAACAAATAGAAAAATCGATAAATAAACGTATTTTTCTGCCTTTCTCTCTCTCTCTTGTTTCAGAATCCTTAGCGATTTCAGATCCAAAACGAATTCCTAACATGGGGCCCAGATCCACGAGATGCAACACTGGCCAATGTAACCCCCCCCCAAAAAAAAACGGAGCAAGATTCTTAAGCGAAAAGTTTCCATCTAAACTTAATTTGGGCAACAACAACGAAGAAAAAAGTTAGGGAAGACAGAAGTTAGGATTTTTTTCTAAGGAAATACAGCCGGGCAATCCTGAAGGAAGTATGGAAATAAGCTAACTACGATTCCTGAAGTTTGGTCTTCGAACATTTCCCTCAGTGTCTGAAGATTATCAGACTGACAGTTGTTCGT
>NC_051408.1:5692982-5693549 GCF_015228065.2 Penaeus monodon | reverse complement strand
GACCACGAAAAAATATACACCGACAAAACAATGAACAAACCCAAAGAATACCACATTCATGAACACAGCAATGAACAAACTTACCAGAAACACTAATTAAACACAAATTAACGCCACGAGAGAGGGAAATCAAGAGCAAATGACAGTGATAAAGTAGAGAAAGTGAACCACATAGAGGGGAACATCGCAGCACATCAAAGGTCAGAGTGAGAGGGGAGAGGTTATGATACACAGTGATGAGGAAGGGGAAATGAGCATGAGGGGATTTTGAGGGAAAAGGTGTTATTGGATGAGTGTGAGGTGGGGAGGCTTGATCATGCATAATGCTCTCGAAATTTCTCTTGGGGTCTGTCTCTGTATTTTTGGTTTAGTTATTAAGTATTATTTTAGATTTTTTTGTGTGGTTTTATGATGGTTGATCATTCTGTGATTATAATTGTTATTATTACTATGACCATTTTCATGTGTTTGTCTGTTGCTTTTTTTTTCTTTTTTTTCTTTTTTATAATTATTTTAGTTTGTTATTGTTGGGTCCCTTTTGCTAGTTTTATCATCATTATTTGTTCG
>NC_051408.1:5692699-5692824 GCF_015228065.2 Penaeus monodon | reverse complement strand
TACGAAAAAATAAAAGGGAGGAAATGATCTTATCCCGATCGAGACCAATGAATAAACAACGAGACAAAGACCGATTTCTCTGAAGGTCAAAACTGCTGAGTCATCATCATATTCCGCTGAAATCC
>NC_051408.1:5692474-5692607 GCF_015228065.2 Penaeus monodon | reverse complement strand
TTCATGACCATACCAATACGAAAAAATAAAAGGGAGGAAATGATCTTATCCCGATCGAGACCAATGAATAAACAACGAGACAAAGACCGATTTCTCTGAAGGTCAAAACTGCTGAGTCATCATCATATTCCGC
>NC_051408.1:5691968-5692183 GCF_015228065.2 Penaeus monodon | reverse complement strand
TTCTTTCTTTCCTTTGTGTCAGCGAGTTCGGGACTCTAGTGTCTAATTGGAAATTCTAGATACGTTATGCTGATACTGACGTTGCTAACTTTTTAGTCAAAGTTATGGTTCGAAATTTTGCGTTTCGGTAATGATCTCAAAATAAAGGTCGGAAAGTGATAATGGAATTCAGATCGATTTAGAATCAAACAGAGAGAGAAAGAAATGACCATAGA
>NC_051408.1:5690933-5691213 GCF_015228065.2 Penaeus monodon | reverse complement strand
AAACGCTCATAACTTCCACTTCTAATAGATAAATTCCCAGCTCAGAGGAACATCAAATAAATCAGATTCATTGATTCTCAGCAAATGAATTTCGTCAATCGATTCCTTTTATCCTCCGCGTGCAATCGAGGAACTAGTCCGCGATATTGCAAACCATGTAGGCTACGGTTGTTGCACTGCTGTTGCTTCAAATGTGATTTAGAATGTGATTGGCGTCGATGCGTTTGGGAAATATCGTGGTCTTTGTGGGTCTAAGTGGGAGAGGATAAAGGGGGGTGGG
>NC_051408.1:5690284-5690637 GCF_015228065.2 Penaeus monodon | reverse complement strand
ACGTATTTATATTTTCTCTTTACTAATGATGTTGTCAATTAACACCCAATTTTACACTAAAATTAATTAACTTCGAGTCCGCACTCACATGGAAAAAGAAAAGAAAAGAAAAGAAAAACCGCCCATCTTACATCAAAAGGAAAAGACTTTTAAATGGAGTAAGATTTCTGCTGTAAATTTAATGTGTGTAAACCAACAGACTGGCGGATGGACTGACAGACGAAACAAACAAAATTTAATTATAACAATAATATATATCATTTATTTTCTGTTTTAGTTGTCGTTTGTAAATTAGTAAATGGTATTGTTTATAGCTTTCCAGATCCCTGTCATCTCGCGCTGCAAAATCTGTG
>NC_051408.1:5690056-5690249 GCF_015228065.2 Penaeus monodon | reverse complement strand
ATCTAACGCTTTTTAAAATCTAACGCATTTTTTTTACTACTGAGTGAATATAAGCCGCTTATTACTGTAATAGTAGTATATATTTTTTCGCTGCTAAACAAGGGGTTTCTGTTATACTTTCAAATTGTCTGAACTAAATATACCAATTTGCAAATAAAGTGATTTAATTTTTTTTTAAAGTTAGTGTGAAAAA
>NC_051408.1:5689671-5689787 GCF_015228065.2 Penaeus monodon | reverse complement strand
CAGTTATTCGTTGTTCCGCAAACAAGAAATTTTTTATACTCGTCTCCATTTTGCAAGATATACAATTAAAACTCTAAAAGGTATTTCCTATTGTGCGTACGCTTCATTGCAAGTAA
>NC_051408.1:5689117-5689562 GCF_015228065.2 Penaeus monodon | reverse complement strand
TTTCTGCATTCTTTCGAATTATTAATGAAATACCTTGATGAAAAGCTCACATGCGTTTAGTTTAAAATAAAGCCAAATTTATCTTTTTATTTTAAGATCTATATAAGCATGTAGATACATAGATACAGACATATATTCTCTGCATTTCTTCGTATTATGAATGAAATACCTTAGACAATCATCCAGGTAAATACACAACTTCACAAACAACCAGAACCACATAAAACAGACATACTGATGTAATCGTATATATAGCGTTAGACGCACACATACCGCAATACATTTCCGCACGTTGCAACGGTATGCATACGAAAGCCTCTGAATCAGCGCATTTGTAAAGAAACCGTGATCCCTTCAGCGAAATAGTGAATGGAGGAACGCCCTTGGGAAGATGGATTGCGTGATTATGTGTCCGTGGCGGGGCGATGCGGAAAGAGACGGGGCA
>NC_051408.1:5688454-5688546 GCF_015228065.2 Penaeus monodon | reverse complement strand
CAAAAACGAACGAATCATCCTTTCTCTTTCTTTATTTCGTCCCTCAACTTTTAATTACATTTATCGAAGTTATATTATGTATCTCTTGGGGC
>NC_051408.1:5686729-5687009 GCF_015228065.2 Penaeus monodon | reverse complement strand
AAAATTATGAAAAACGAGAAAATGAATAAACAAAAGAAAAGAGAAACTTGGACATTCCAGTTGAAAAAAGAAAAAAAGAAGAGTCGATAATGGAGAGCCAGCCAAATGAGGACATTTTGATCCCTTTTGGATACGATAATGGCGCCATTATCCTGCGATCCAACCCGACTCGCTTCCTGCAGAGCCATCTATCGGCAGCTTCTGACAAACTGAGCGAATTCGGTGAACTTTTTATTTTCTTTTTACTTATGGTTCATCTGAAGACTGTATGTTAGTTCAG
>NC_051408.1:5686216-5686287 GCF_015228065.2 Penaeus monodon | reverse complement strand
AGTATTATCAGCAATTCATTGTAGTTTTTATTTACACTTTATCTGTTTGTCTTTCTCAGCATGTGTGCGGA
>NC_051408.1:5685883-5686181 GCF_015228065.2 Penaeus monodon | reverse complement strand
AACAGAATGACAAATAGGTATGTTTAAGAGAGAGTACCCCTTCAATATACAACAAGGCTATTAATCTCATTTACCCCAAAAAACATTAATGTGACGAAACGGCCTTTGTGTTGACATAACTGTAGAAAGCTCTTGTAGTAGGTTATTGTAGGGGGTTTCTTATTGTAGTTATTGTAGGAGGCTATTTCATTCATTACAAAAACACAATAATAATTTTAAAGAAAACAGTAAGAGTGTAAATGAATATCTTAAAAGACGAAAGATTGGCTTAATTAATCGTGCAGAACGGAGGACTGTA
>NC_051408.1:5685772-5685838 GCF_015228065.2 Penaeus monodon | reverse complement strand
TTTCTCAACAAAGACAGAGAGACAAAGAGAGATAGTGAGACAGAGAGACAAACAGACAGACAAAGT
>NC_051408.1:5685432-5685689 GCF_015228065.2 Penaeus monodon | reverse complement strand
CAAAAAGAAAAGGAACAAACGAATACGGTGTCAGGATGTGGCGGAATAAGGAGTTAGAAAGAGCAAGGAATATTCTCCCATGTACGTTTTCGTCTTGGCAAAAATGAAGTCAATACGTAAAGGTTGCAAAAGGGTCTGCCGCCTCGTAGTGTCGGGAGGGCGTTTGTTGCAAGATCGAAAATCGCTTGCATATTTGTCTATTATGTGTCTTTCTTCATAATCTCGTGTTGTATTTTGTATCTCCAAGGTTTGTGTTT
>NC_051408.1:5684781-5684954 GCF_015228065.2 Penaeus monodon | reverse complement strand
ATAAATAAATAAAAAATTGTAAAAGGAATTCATGACTAATCTTACAAATACATCGATATTGTAACTAATGGAATGTATTTCGCTCGACGGTTCTCCGAAAAGCGATTCGTGCGTACCATTCTTTGAGAGTCCAATCAGCCGTCGTCCAGTGTAGTCGTCTTGGGGTCGTCATC
>NC_051408.1:5684164-5684316 GCF_015228065.2 Penaeus monodon | reverse complement strand
GAGAGAGAGAGAAAAGAGGCACACAGAAAAGACGAGAAGAGGCCCCCCCGATGGGAAAAACGTTTCCTCCCCCCTCCCCTCGCGGCAATAAAGGGGAACTTTCTCCTCTCCCATTTTCCCTGGACCCTTTTTACTCCTGGCTGCTGCTGCTC
>NC_051408.1:5683666-5683734 GCF_015228065.2 Penaeus monodon | reverse complement strand
TCCTTCTGAAAACACGTCTTTGTTTTTTATTCCCTTCGACTTGTATTATTTGTTTTGTCTTCTGAGAA
>NC_051408.1:5683159-5683516 GCF_015228065.2 Penaeus monodon | reverse complement strand
TTGCTTTAATTGAATTGGTTTTTTTGGGGTTTCCTATTTTTGATTTTCGCTCTTTTTTATAATAAATTTCACCTTTTTAGGGAAAAAAAATAAAAAAGCTATTTTTTTTGATATTGGTATTAGAAAAAATAGAAAAAACAAAGACTGAAAAATTTAAAAAGTCTTTTTAAAACCTCTTCAAAATATCTAAAGATAAAATCCTTTGTAAAAAATATAAAATTACATTTTATTTTTCAAGAGAAATAAACGCACGCAATGGAATCTTTGATTTTAAGTGAAGCAAACTTTTCACTTCAAGCCAAAAAATTTTTTCCACAACAAAAATTTAATTAAATATTTTCAGGACAAGAAAGTAGG
>NC_051408.1:5682124-5682587 GCF_015228065.2 Penaeus monodon | reverse complement strand
GGAATCTTTTAATTATTTTCCCCCAAAAGAAACCTAAATTTAAAAACGAAAATCTATTCCCCCATAAAGCATTTTGACCCACCATGATATTCGTTCGCCTTTTCCCGTGACTGGGTATTTTCTAAACTCTATGTATCTTAGCTTTGTGTCCCGAATTTTGCCTCTGCAGAAAACTCATCTGACACTTTTACTTCTATTGTTCAGATCTGTTGTATTTTGTGTATATTAGGTTATTGTATATTCTCCAGCATTACTTTTAGTATCATCAAATGAAGCCCCGAAGTAATTTAAAAGTGTTCTCTTGTTATATTAAAATGGACTCGACTTTTAAATTTCCATAATTTTTCCACTTTATATTTTTTAGTCAGTTAATGAACGTCGTAGTTTTAGTATAGAAGTGTTGGAAGAAAGAATAAAAAATGAAAATTTGGGGAAAAATGGAAAGGCACAAAAGAGAGAGAGA
>NC_051408.1:5681224-5681304 GCF_015228065.2 Penaeus monodon | reverse complement strand
ACTATCATTTAATTAAAGTAAAAGGGAAGAAGGGTGGGGGAAGGGGGGGAAGGGAAAGGGGGAAGAGGGAAGAAGAAAAA
>NC_051408.1:5680901-5681124 GCF_015228065.2 Penaeus monodon | reverse complement strand
TTTCTCCATTTTGCTTAGGAACTTTTCATGATTTTTTTTTTTTACTCTTTGTTTAAAACTTTTCCGATATTTTTTTTATGAGTGAACACTTTTTGGTCGTTTATTTCTTTGGTCTTCAATATTTCCTTCATTTTTTTTCTTTTTTATATTTTAATTTAAGATTCTAACACTTTTCCTTTTTAACAGTTTTTACTCTTCATTTTAAAAATATGATGGTATTGTT
>NC_051408.1:5680108-5680619 GCF_015228065.2 Penaeus monodon | reverse complement strand
GTCTACTTAACTTCCGCCATTTTCAATTACAATTATTTACATCCCACTTCTTCCTCTCTTTTATCAAGGTTCTCTTCTCTCTATTCTTCTAATCTATTTCTTCCCATTTATTCTTTTTCCCCTTATTCTTTAAACTATCTGCTGATTCTTAGAATTATTTACACTTCTTTCTCCCCTTTTTCGTATCTTTTCTTTGTTCTTCCATTCTATTTCTTCCCCTCTCTTTATCTCTTTTCTCCTTCTTTTTCTTTGAATCCATCTCCTCATTCGCTTTTACCGGGATTTCATTTTCGTTGAGACCTTCATCGACATGATGTTAAGACGAGGCGGTTTCTAATTATGAAAACATCCCTTAAGTAATAAGGAAGAGGGGATTTTATCCTTAATTAAGATCCGCTCATTAGCCTAATTATCCTTACAGCAGATATCATAGCTATTAATTGCTGGTTTCGCATGTAAATCTTCGGGGATTTTACATTATTATTGGCGTTTAGACGTTTTATTCTGATGT
>NC_051408.1:5679772-5679989 GCF_015228065.2 Penaeus monodon | reverse complement strand
TGAAAGGAAAGAATAAAAAGGAGAGATGGAGAGAGACAGAGAAAGGGAGGAAGCGAGAGAGAGGAAGACAGTGAACAAAAACGAATGAATCACCCTTTCTCTTTTTTTATTTCGTCCCTCAACTTTTAATTACATTTATCGAAGTTATGATATGTATCTCTTGGGGCCTTTGCGTTCGGGTGGTTAAGCATTTTTCGTATGTGTGTGTGTATGTATG
>NC_051408.1:5677878-5678103 GCF_015228065.2 Penaeus monodon | reverse complement strand
CAAAAATTATGAAAAACGAGAAAATGAATAAACAAAAGAAAAGAGAATCTCGGACATTCCAGTTGAAAAAAGAAAAATAGTCGATAAGGGAGAGCCAGCCAAATGAGAACATTTTGATCCCTTTTGGATACGATAATGGCGTCATTATCCTGCGATCCAACCCGACTCGCTTCCTGCAGAGCCATCTATCGGCAGCTTCTGACAAACTGAGCGAATTCCGTGAAC
>NC_051408.1:5677421-5677492 GCF_015228065.2 Penaeus monodon | reverse complement strand
AGTATTATCAGCAATTCATTATAGTTTTTATTTACACTTTATCTGTTTGTCTTTCTCAGCATGTGTGCGGA
>NC_051408.1:5676947-5677180 GCF_015228065.2 Penaeus monodon | reverse complement strand
AACAAGGCTATCAATCTCTTTTACCCCAAAAAACATTAATGTGACGAAACGGCCTTTGCGTTGACGTAACTGTAGAAAGCTCCTGTAGTAGGTTATTGTAGGGGGTTTCTTATTGTAGTTATTGTAGGAGGCTATTTCATTCATTACAAAAACACAATAATAATTTCAAAGAAAACAGTAAAAGTGTAAATGAATATCTTAAAAGACGAAAGATTGGCTTAATTAATCGTGCA
>NC_051408.1:5676275-5676469 GCF_015228065.2 Penaeus monodon | reverse complement strand
CAAGGAATATTCTCCCATGTACGTTTTCGCCTTGGCAAAACGAAAGTCAATACGTAAAGGTTGCAAAAGGGTCTGCCGCCTCGCAGTGTCAGGAGGGCGTTTGTTGCAAGATCGAAAATCGCTTGCATATCTGTCTGTTATGTCTCTTTCTTCATAATCTCGTGTTCTATTTTGTATCTCCAAGGTTTGTGTTT
>NC_051408.1:5675591-5675728 GCF_015228065.2 Penaeus monodon | reverse complement strand
ATAAATAAATAAAAGATTGTAAAAGGAATTCATGACTAATCTTACAAATACATCGATGTTGTAACTAATGGAATGTATTTCGCTCGACGGTTCTCCGAAAAGCGATTCGTGCGTATCTTTGTTTGAGTGTCCATTGA
>NC_051408.1:5674644-5674994 GCF_015228065.2 Penaeus monodon | reverse complement strand
TATTTTTTCCCATTTTTCATACATATTTCAGCTAATTTTCATCTTCATCTTAAACGCTTTACCCATTTCGCCGTTTTTCTATCAAAGTTGCATATACGTTGCACGTCGTTGCAAAGTTTATTTTGATTTGGCTAACTGGTTGCAATAAAACCATTACGAGCCTCGAGGGAGACACGTGAAAAGTCATTCGCTTTGACAATGTCATACTGATTAGGTTTCATTTCAGGACAAAAGACATGACATATCAAAACACGCACAGTCATGACATGAGTACGTGAATGTGATTTGTCATGAGCAGGACACAGGTCGTTGATGTGTAGATTGTTATATGTGTAGACAGGTATGTACAG
>NC_051408.1:5674086-5674159 GCF_015228065.2 Penaeus monodon | reverse complement strand
TAACTAATATTTGTCAGTCCCGGTAAAAAGACCTAACAGGTACTTCATAATTTTTTCGAGGATTCTTTTGTTT
>NC_051408.1:5673573-5673818 GCF_015228065.2 Penaeus monodon | reverse complement strand
AAATACATGCATATATAAATAAACAAACATACCCCCCCATAACCCTTTCACACGAATATACAATAAGAGCCGTCGTTCTCCTTCTCCGCCTCGCCAGCTCTGAACAGCAAACAGGTGAAGACAAACGCCAAAGAAAGAGACAGACGGTGCCAGTCAAGGTCAGAAGGCGGGGGCTAATCAAGGTCGGAAGGCGGGGGCTAATCAAGGTCGGAAGGCGGGGGGCTAATCAAGGGAATTTGCCAGGT
>NC_051408.1:5672920-5673130 GCF_015228065.2 Penaeus monodon | reverse complement strand
GAAAGACGAGAAAGAGGACCAAAAATCAAACAAACAGACAGATAGGGAGAGAGGGCGATGAGAAAGAGAAAAGAAACGCAATCATTCCTCCCGCCCGTGACCTCAGCATCAGCGGCAGATGAAAGGGAACATCTCCTCTCCTGCAGGTTCTTCCGGCGTGACCTTTGACCTCCTGAAGCTGCTGCTGCTCCTTTCTCTGAAGTGGAAGGA
>NC_051408.1:5672007-5672414 GCF_015228065.2 Penaeus monodon | reverse complement strand
GCTTATCTAGATAAAAGTTATTTGCTTTAATTGAATTGTGTATATTTTGTGTTCTCTCATTTTGATTTTCAGCGTCCATGTTTATAATAAATTTTCACCTTTTAGGGATAAGAAAATAGAAAAGCTATTTTTCTTGATATTGGTATTAGAAAGAATAGAAGAAACAAAGACTGAACATTTAAAAGTCTTTTATGAAAACCTCTTCACAATATCCGTGAAGATAAAATCCTTTGTGAAAAGTATGAAAATTACATTTTACTTTTCAAGAGAAATAAATGCACGCAACTGTGAATCTTTTGATTAATGTGAATGCAAACTTTTCACTTCAAGCCAAAAACTTTATTTCCACAACAAAAATTTCACATCTGAAATATTTTCAGGTACAAGAAAAGTAGGAAAGAAAGATG
>NC_051408.1:5671123-5671573 GCF_015228065.2 Penaeus monodon | reverse complement strand
AAAAACAAAGAAAGGAAGTCATATAATTATTGCCCAACAGAATACCTAAGTTAAAAGGCTGAAAATCTATTCCACCATAATGCATTTCTGACCCACCATGATACTCGTTCGCCTTTCCTGTGACTGGCTATTTGCTAATCGTCTATGTATCTCTATTGCTTTGTGTCCAGATATTTAGCCTCTGCAGAAAACTCAACTGACAGCTTTTACTTCTATTGTATCAGTATCTGTTGTATTTTGTGTATATTCAGTGTATATTCAGTATATTCTCCATCATCATACTGAAGCCTGAATTAATTAAATGCTGTTCTCTTGTTAATATTAACTGTGACTCGACTTTTAATTCCTATAATTTTCTCCATCTTTATATTATTTAGTCAGTTATATGAACGTAGGTATGTTTTAGTATAGAAGTGTGTGGAAGAAAGAATAAAAGTGTAAAATTGAGAA
>NC_051408.1:5669590-5670081 GCF_015228065.2 Penaeus monodon | reverse complement strand
GGATGAAGAGGGAGGGATAAAGAGGGAGAGAGGGAGAAAAGGAAGAAAAGGAGGAAGAGCAGAAGAAAAGAAGAAAATAAAGTGAAAGGGAAAAGCAGAGCAAAGGAGGAAGAGGAGGTGAGTGAAGAGGGAAAGAAGGAAGGAAAGGAGGAAGAGGAGGGAATGTAAAGGAAGAGAGAATATGAAAGAGAAGAAACAAGAAGAAAAGAGAAGAAAAAGAAAAGGAAAGAGCACGAGAGAGAGAAGGAGGAGAGATAGGGCCAAGGGCGACAGAGAGTAAAGGAGAGAGAGAGAAAGAAAGTCGGGGACAAGGACAAAGTAAGAAAAAAAAATAAAAAGAGAAGAAGGGGAGACAAGAAGAAAGGAGATGAATAAATAAAAGAAAACACCAGAATCCCAATGCTCTAGACATGAAATCACTTGAGATTAATAACTATTCATTAATGTTTGGGGATGAAAGCGGAAACAAAGCTCTTAGAATATATTGGATC
>NC_051408.1:5668968-5669095 GCF_015228065.2 Penaeus monodon | reverse complement strand
CGCACCCCGCACCTCTGGCTTCGCAACTCAACCCATCCATCTCTCGATGGCCGATTATTAGTCCGAACAGCCTCGTCTTCGTCAGGATGTGTGGCCAAGAACCGTGAACGAGGGATTTCGCAACACA
>NC_051408.1:5668141-5668362 GCF_015228065.2 Penaeus monodon | reverse complement strand
AATTTGCCAATCTGTTAGAAACATATACACCAAGAGAAAAGCATCTCTGCGAGGGATAATAAAAAAAAGACATAAACGCGAGATAATCTCTGTAAGAGCATAAGAAAAGGAAATAAAATGTTGATTACGAACTGAGGAAGAGGAAAGAGCCTATAAAGAAACACAAAGGGCGTGGGAGAGAATCAGAGGACTTGTTGTGGAATTAATGGAATAGAACTGAT
>NC_051408.1:5665245-5665313 GCF_015228065.2 Penaeus monodon | reverse complement strand
CCTTTCAACATAATTTTAATCATTAAAATATATTCTGCGTTATTATTGTGAAATTTACTTGAGTAATG
>NC_051408.1:5664898-5665104 GCF_015228065.2 Penaeus monodon | reverse complement strand
AAAGAATTATGTATGTAAATTAATGTTTTGTGAAAGTCTTATCGAACACGAGCACTATTTCGATGTCTCAATATTTGTAATTTTAATTCAATGAACAAAAATAGAATAAGATTTTGGAATAATTATATATTCATTTAATATCATTTACTTACAATTAATATCATATCATTTAATAATATATCATTTAAACTTATAGCCATCTGAGA
>NC_051408.1:5664644-5664755 GCF_015228065.2 Penaeus monodon | reverse complement strand
ATTTTAAAAAATGTAGATAAGAAGAAAAAATAGACAGAACATTAATACGCAAATTAGATGGTAAAAAAAAATTATTTACGTTGGACCAAACTACATTCTGAAACAATAATG
>NC_051408.1:5664086-5664353 GCF_015228065.2 Penaeus monodon | reverse complement strand
AAGGTCGAAAACCAACAGAGAGAGATTGGGTTCGTATAAAATTCATCCAGTTTTGAGATAAAATACTGTTTCTTTTCCATTTTACTCCGCGAAACAGTTTCAGGTATTCATGTAATGCCTCCTGAATTTCAAATAGCAAGGATAATTCTGTATTTGATATCTGTTTTTTTTTCCCTTTTATAAACGAACCTCAAAAACTGTAAAAGTGGTTACTGTTGAATCTGACATTATAAAACAAAATACGTGAATTTACAATACAATATATTT
>NC_051408.1:5663819-5664056 GCF_015228065.2 Penaeus monodon | reverse complement strand
ATATCAAGCTACGAAATTTTTCTTTTCTTTTCTTTTTATATACCCAGTACTGCCTCAGAGAACAAAGTGTATATATATAATTTCACTTTTCAGATATTTTGGAATTTACTTATTTCTGGAATCGCCATAAAAAAAAGCACAATGTGTTTAGAATAATTCCGTATCTGATTTTTTGATTGCATGCAGGAATATACAAACAGATTTCTACCTACGGGTACACACACATGACTGTTTTTC
>NC_051408.1:5661953-5662251 GCF_015228065.2 Penaeus monodon | reverse complement strand
AACAACTAAAATCACAAACAAACCGTCATTGTAAACAAACCCATCAATGAGAAACATGCCTAATGAAGCTATCTCTTACAAACACAAGGGATTAGTGCACTGCATATTAAACAGAACGGTAAACAAAGGGCCTCTGAGCCTGTGATGAATGCTATTAGGACTCTCGAACAAGAGGACTGTCGCCTGGAACTTGTCTTGAACGTGTTAGGGAGAATCTTAGAGAACGAAGGGACTTGGTATTCGGGAGAAATAAGTGTATGTGGAGATAGGTGTCGCGAATCAAGTTTATTTAGTTGCA
>NC_051408.1:5661293-5661543 GCF_015228065.2 Penaeus monodon | reverse complement strand
TAGCCGTCGTCCCGCGTCATCGTCTTGGGGTCGTCTTCTTGGGGTCGTCGTCTTGGGGTCGTCGTCTTGGGGTCGTCTTCTTGGGTCGTCGGCTTGTGTGTCTTTCTTTGCTACTGCTAATAATCATCGTCTTGGGGTCGTCGTCGTGAAGTTGTCTTCTTGGGATCGTCGTCTTGGGTCGTCGGCTTGTTTGTCTTTCTTTGCTACTGCTAATAGTCATCGTCTTGGGGTCGTCGTCGTCAAAGGGTCG
>NC_051408.1:5660667-5660753 GCF_015228065.2 Penaeus monodon | reverse complement strand
CTGAGTATTGTGATTATTAATAATAAGATAATAAGACGGAAAGAAGAGGCAGATGGAAAGAAGAGGCAGATAAACGGAGAGGGAAG
>NC_051408.1:5659770-5659907 GCF_015228065.2 Penaeus monodon | reverse complement strand
ACCTCCACAGAGACGGCCGGAATTAAGCTCTCGAGAAGCAAGTTGGATGACCCTCACATCAGGAACCTTTTTAAGAGAAAATCACTGGGAGAGATTCACATAAACCCACAATTACTTGGACTAATGGCAGGTAATTA
>NC_051408.1:5659173-5659382 GCF_015228065.2 Penaeus monodon | reverse complement strand
ATAAACATCGTCCTTCAGGCGCTGCTAAACATGCTTAAGCTCAGTCTGGGAGCATGAACAATTCCTGAAGATCTTAGGCTGGGTTTCGCAGGACACAACCATCTTCTTCGCAACATAAGGCAATCTTGCGCCTTTAATTCTTCTTGGGAGGGTTATAAGCAGATGAGGAAGAGAGGAGAGATACTGGAATGATTAAGATTTTTTTAAGA
>NC_051408.1:5657666-5658423 GCF_015228065.2 Penaeus monodon | reverse complement strand
TAGCAACTGATACAAGCTACTCCATCACTCAAGTGGACGTAAATAGTCGGGCATCACTGTAATCATATCTTCGTTTACCTTTGTTTAATTAGAGTGAAATTAATTGCCGTTGTCTCATCAGCCTAATGACAAATCACAGTGTTCGAAATTGCTGTTCCCTTTGTGATTGTGTTGTTTCTGTGATTAACCGTAAATGTTTGTCATTACATTATCTCCGGTAATAATTTTAAAGGGTTGTTTGGCTTTCAGTAGATCGTAAAATCCGTCGAAAATAAAAATTGTGAGAGATTGCTCCGCCGTTTCATAAGTACGTGTTCGGGGTAATGAGATTTGGCAACGTGGCGGTCCGAGACGTAATGTCATTTTCCCATTTTCTGTGATAATTTCCCGTTTTCTGTGAATGACTTTGTATCATCTGAAGTGGAGTCGAAGAATTTCTGTTCTCGTATATATGAGTTTTATTTTTTATTTTTTCGAAAATAGAAATTGTGAGAGATTACTCCCTCATTTCACCTTGTTTCATGATAAGTGCGTGTTCGGGATAACGAGATTTGGCACCATGGCGGTCCGAGACGTAATGTCATTTTCCCATTTTCTGTAATAATTTCCCGTTTTCTGTGAATGACTTAGTATCACCTGAAGTGGAGTCTAAGAATTTATTTTCTCGTATATATGAGTTTTATATTATTTTATTTTATATTTTTAAGTAATTTCAGATAATTGATTAATGTTAGATTCTTTTCTCGGATATATTAGT
>NC_051408.1:5656861-5657619 GCF_015228065.2 Penaeus monodon | reverse complement strand
AAGAAAGTTCGGATAGAAGATTAATGTTATATCTTAGCATTTATTGTCAACCATATCAATCTTGCTAGCTTTGTGATTAGCATCGCTCAAACTATAGTACTGTTTAATATTTGCACTCTAAGCAGTAACTATAGACTCACAAAGAAATAACTAAAGACTAATATACTCAAACCGAGAACCAAGTACATCAAAAGATTAAAGATAATGTATAAAAAAAAATCTAAATAATCTATCTAAGTAAATCTAAGTAAATGTCATCAAAACGTAAGTCCATTATTATCCAAAGACTAAAAATAATGTAGTGAAAGCGTAATCTAAAAAAAAATATATATCAGAATAAGATTCATTTCAGTCACGTTTCGAAACGTTTGACTCGACAGCCTTGCACTTATCAGCTCCACGCTATTTCCTCATTTACTCTCTCTTCCTTATTTACTCTTTCTTAGAGTTGCTTCAGAATATTCTCTTTCGTTTCACCCCCTTACGTTCAAGAATTACGGAAGAATCAGTTCCATAAATCAACGAAATACAAGGCAATTCCAAGATACAATGGAATACAATATGCAGCGGAATGCGAACTCGGATAACATTGAACTAAAAAAAAACTTACGTAATCAAGGAACGATGTAAATACAATAAATCTTACGTAACAGCATCAGTTCATCGCGAGAATCACATTAGAGCTTAACAAGAACGTATTGTAAGTGTGAAATTGTTCTATTTTCTAATGCTACATTAGAGATAAAGGAAATGCAGGT
>NC_051408.1:5656616-5656704 GCF_015228065.2 Penaeus monodon | reverse complement strand
CAGGTTAGAGAAAGATCCTTTAAAAGATATTACTAGACGAGGATAAACAATTTATAATTGCACAGCCAAGTAACGTGAATTTACGTCT
>NC_051408.1:5656123-5656424 GCF_015228065.2 Penaeus monodon | reverse complement strand
GCTCAGACCATGACCTCCACACCATCCTCACAAGGAATCAACCAGCAGAGCGTAGACTAAAAGGAAAAATAGAAATGCAAGAAATCTCAGACTCATGTTGCGTCGAGTAGTACGAAAAAAAAAAAATATATATATATGAAATGTTCTTTTTAACCTCCGCGCCGACGCCAGTTTCTGCATCGTCAGCAAAAATGGAAAATGAAAATGGTTTTATTGAGAAAAAGTGTTGGCGGTTGAAGGAGGATAGATAGGGAAAGGGAGAGAAAGACAGAAGAAGGGGGATGAAGGAGGAGGAAGAGAG
>NC_051408.1:5655799-5656054 GCF_015228065.2 Penaeus monodon | reverse complement strand
CAGAATGCAAGTGAATGCAACAGAGATATATATTTTAGAAATGTATATTTCCTGTTACAATCATTATTACTATTACATTTCAATAGTCTAGCATTATGTTTGTCACAAGCACCTCTTATCACGCACGCACACCCACACACATCCTAATCCCAACACCTGCCTTTTTACATACCACCTCTAGTCACTTCAAACGACATTCTCAACAGATTCTTTATTTAGATATGTCTTAAACACGTCTCCTGCGATCGACCTGCC
>NC_051408.1:5654939-5655192 GCF_015228065.2 Penaeus monodon | reverse complement strand
ATATAGACAGCAAGAGAAATGATCAGATCCTCACTCAGCGACACCAGCCACTGAGCAAAGACCCAACTGGCATGGCAGATAAAACCGAAAAAGAAAATATGAAATATCGAGCCTCGTTTTGTAAAGAGAATGTATCTCAAGACGCCGGCCGTAGTCACGCAGGAAGGCGGCGAAGATGACGACCTTTCCATTGCTTCAGGACATGTCTCGAATCCTGCTCCGGAAACGGGATTCGAAGCCTTTTCTGCGATCG
>NC_051408.1:5652214-5652326 GCF_015228065.2 Penaeus monodon | reverse complement strand
TTAAAGGTTAAACTCGGTCTCCACCTTACATGCTGGTTCCCATGCAAGCGAAGCCGCAGTATTCATGCTCGAAGGAAACCGAGCTTTTATCGCGTCTGTGAAATTTTAAATT
>NC_051408.1:5651798-5651877 GCF_015228065.2 Penaeus monodon | reverse complement strand
CTTCCCTGGCTTAGTTCCTACGTCCTTCCCTAGTCGTGGCTGTCATGCAAACGAAATCACTTCCGTTCATGCATTAACC
>NC_051408.1:5651565-5651770 GCF_015228065.2 Penaeus monodon | reverse complement strand
CCTGAACAAGATTGGAATGCAATCGGTTGGAAGAATAAAGAAGCTTTTTGGCGCGTCACACTGTGGCTCATCAAAGGAGAAAGAGGAATGTAAGCAGCACTAAAGCGTTCATGTGTGTAGATGTATATACTTTGGGACGCAATTTACATTTCTTTCAATCTTCTCAAAGGATGAAGTGTAAAGATACGTGAGAATCGCTTGCACG
>NC_051408.1:5651368-5651442 GCF_015228065.2 Penaeus monodon | reverse complement strand
GTACACAAGGTCCTACATTATATACATACATATACACTCACATCTAAGTGTCTCGAGATCGATTTTGATTGCAG
>NC_051408.1:5650899-5651317 GCF_015228065.2 Penaeus monodon | reverse complement strand
GAGCAATGGAATAACTATACATTTTTCTTTTAAAGACATAAAAACATACAGCAAAATACATAAAAACATACAGCAAAATTTAGTGACACAACTAGTAGAGAAAATCAAACCAATTATCTGAAATCTCTATAGTTACGTTGCAAAATATTGTTTAAAATGGAAAAGGGGAGAGAAATAGTGAGTATTACTTGCAGCCATGGTCCTTCTTCACACGAGTTACGCTCTCCCATACAGATAACAATAATGGCTATTTTAAAATTTAGTTTGTACTCGTAAATAAAGGTTAGGAGGAAGGATAAATGTATTGAAATAAATTTTAACCTTAGGGATTAGATTGATGTAAGTGGCATTGGCGGGGGTAATGCTCTCATCCTCACGGCGAGAGCAATACATGTTTCCGCCAGCCCAATGTCGTGGA
>NC_051408.1:5650576-5650781 GCF_015228065.2 Penaeus monodon | reverse complement strand
TCTTTAAACAAAGAAAGTGCAGATGAGAAAAGTCGGGAAAACTAGAGGGGGAGATTGATGGTTTTCTTAGATAACTTAATCCTAATAATTTTCGGAAATATGGTTAGATTTAATTCACGTAATCAAATTCGTTAAAATATCTCAAAAGGAGATCGCATAATTTAATATTAGTTCTGTCTCACTCTGTTTATTTTTATTATTACTA
>NC_051408.1:5650312-5650467 GCF_015228065.2 Penaeus monodon | reverse complement strand
TTTATCATTACTAACATCAAAGAACCCAATATAATCTGTTTTTTTTTTAACGAAATTATAGTGTAAAACGAAATGAATAAAACAAGAAGCAATATCTCTATGACAAATATACAGAAGAATAAACTAACCACCGCATGATCCTCATTAACACACAT
>NC_051408.1:5649910-5650121 GCF_015228065.2 Penaeus monodon | reverse complement strand
ATCTAAATAAATAAAGGGAAATTAAAGGTTCCTCTCAAGGATTCCCATCCACCCCTATTAGCCCGAGTGGAGGCTATACCGAAGAGGCATTATTTTAGAAAAAAATCTTATGAATTCTTACGTCGAGGGACAGCGGTTGATAATAAACTGTTCCCCGGTATATTGGCGGCAATGGATTAGAAAAATGATTTTATTTTTCAAATTTTCTCCG
>NC_051408.1:5649693-5649802 GCF_015228065.2 Penaeus monodon | reverse complement strand
GGGGGTAATATAACACTAAAAAAAAAAAAGAACACCGCACCATATATCCCTCAGTTCCCGAAACTATTTCCTTAAAGCCTCGACTCCATCAATATCCGCCACAATGCCA
>NC_051408.1:5649239-5649469 GCF_015228065.2 Penaeus monodon | reverse complement strand
GCATATGACTGTCACGTCTCGTAAGGATTGTGATATTATCCCTGTATGTAGCCTTTCTAATTGTTTTTCTTATGTGCTTTATTCATCTACTTCTATCTCCTTATTTGTAGTCGTGTCCTATTTTGCCCCTTTGTTTTAATTCCTTCTCGTTTTATAATTTATTTCCTCTATTTTATTTTATTGTCATTTTGTTGAGTTGCGATCGCGTCTGTCTTTATACCTAGTATTTA
>NC_051408.1:5648258-5648859 GCF_015228065.2 Penaeus monodon | reverse complement strand
CTTACTCGCCATCTTACCCCAGTCCTTCATTTCTCAATTTTCATCCACTCATTCCCATCCCATTCCTCTCTCTCCTCGTTACCTCCCCTCTTTACCTCTCTCTTCCCTCACTCATCATCCCTCATCGGTACTTCATCTTTCCCTCTCATGTCTCCCTCACCTCTCTTTCCCTCTCCAACTCCTCCCCCCTCATCTCCTCTCTCCCTTCCCTTTCCTCCTTCATTTCCTCTTCACATACACATCCTCCAACCCCTTGTCCCCTCATTTCCCCTTCAAAAATCCCCTCCCTTTCCCTTCACCCTCTTTGTCCCCTCAAACACGCACCCTACCTCTTCTCTTGCACCCTCATATCCCCCTCAAACACGTACCCCCTCCCCCCACCCTTTCCCTTCACTCTCTTTTCCCCCTCAAACACGTACCCCTCCCCACCACTTCTTCCCTTGCGCCCTCATTTTCCCCTCACCACACGCATCCCACCCCCCTCCCCCTCTCCCCGGAAGCTCCCATTCACAATTCTCCGGCAGCCAATTCGCTCGATCGCTAATTCATTCAACTCCGGAGTCGGAAAGAGAGAATTCGGACACACGCCTCGACGGCACGA
>NC_051408.1:5647645-5647773 GCF_015228065.2 Penaeus monodon | reverse complement strand
GGAGCTGGCAGTCGTCAAGCGGCGGTCATCGGGCCGGTTTATGGACGGATACGCGGTCAGTGGTCATCCCAAGCGCTTTTTCCCCGCCAGCTTCTTTCGTTTCGTGGCTGTAGTTTTGCGCCTGGGTG
>NC_051408.1:5646949-5647196 GCF_015228065.2 Penaeus monodon | reverse complement strand
GTGGTTTGTCTATATTCATTACGACAATAAAATTCTCCAGTTCACCTATACTATTTCGAAATGTTTTGGCGAACTTCAAAATACATATTGGCAGAGGGAATCATTATTGCCCTTTTTTGTAGATGTTCATCACGGTAGAATGCAACAATTGAAAGTTTATTGATGAATGAATTCATTTTGTTTTTAGTTTGAATATGATGTATGATCTTATTTGCGGGGAAATCCACTTCAGTTTGGTAACATCAAG
>NC_051408.1:5646152-5646305 GCF_015228065.2 Penaeus monodon | reverse complement strand
ATGAAACTAAAACAAACAAACAAACACACCTCTACGTACACTTAACATACGAGATCCCTCAAGCACACACAACATATCCCCCCCCCCTCATTCCCCTCCCACGTACACACAACATAAACAACCTACCGTTCCCCCTCCCTTCCCCCTTCCCCC
>NC_051408.1:5645517-5645970 GCF_015228065.2 Penaeus monodon | reverse complement strand
CCTCTCACAGCCCAGCCCCACACCTCTAACTAAATAAATTGCAACAGACATTGACCTTCTGCACGGATCCGATCATAATGCACTTCGCTAAGGACCAATAACCATTCACAGTCCTTAGTTTCGCTCGTCTAAGCGAACAATAAGAACGAAAGTATGCGTCGGGATACTAAAGTCGGCGGCGGCGAACGTACAGGTAACAGCAAAGGAGGGGAGGCAGGGGAGGAGCCGCTGGCGTCAGCCAGGCCAGGGAGACTGAGTGAAGTCGTAGAGATGGAATTGGTTGAAGGAGAGTTGGTTCGTCGTTGCGGAGGGAGTCGGGATGCATGATTGCACTCGGCAGGAGGGGACAATGGGGGGAGGACCGTATTTTAGGAGGGCCTGAGCTCGCTGCTAAGGCGAGAGTATTATAGAACGAAAGGTATGTCGGAGGGATGACATGAAAGGGGGTCGGGT
>NC_051408.1:5645147-5645420 GCF_015228065.2 Penaeus monodon | reverse complement strand
AGTTGGGAGAGGCAGGTCAGGTAGAAAAAAAAAGAAGAAAAAGATAGGGAGGTCGGATTAGATTAAGTCGGATTGAGTCGGGTCATAAAAAGTCGGATTAAGTGGAGTTGGTTCGGGTCGGGAAGACAGGAAGGTCGGTCGGGATGAGTCGAGTCGGGTAGAGAGGTAGATTGGTCGAATTAAATGGAGTCGGGATGAGTCGGGTCGAAAAAGTTCGGGTAGAGATAGTAAGTCGGGTCGGGTTATGTAGAATTAAGTCCAGTCGGATTTTCC
>NC_051408.1:5643494-5643923 GCF_015228065.2 Penaeus monodon | reverse complement strand
ATGAGACGGAGAGTGCTACAACTTGATGTCGTTTTTTTTCTACTCGTTTTAATCCCTCTGTATCTTCGACATCACTTCAGTTCCATCACTTCTCATGAGTTATTGTGAAGCCTTTGTTTTTTAAGGGTGACGTGAGCTCCTTCGCTGCTCAAGGATGCCTTAAATTCCTTTTAAAGATCACTTCAAATTATTCCTTTCTTCAGATTCATTTTTCTTCCTTTCGTACTTAAGGATCACTTCATCCGCTTCTCTCCTTCCGTCTCGAAGAAATTCTGAGAAAGAAGAACAGTGTAATTCATGTTTTAATTTTCCTTTGACAATCTCCCTTTTCCCAGGGCATCATAACGACAAACTTTAACTGGCACGGTGATAATAAAAAGGAAAGTTTTCTTATATGGTTGAGAGACCAAGTAAGTCTGTCTTGGGAAA
>NC_051408.1:5643267-5643411 GCF_015228065.2 Penaeus monodon | reverse complement strand
AGTCATACGAACTTCAAAGGTCGTTTAGCTTGGCGATTGTGCTTCAGTGTGTATTATGGCTTCGCTTGGGAATCATGCAAAATAACCCTGCCAGATCACTTTTATCTTTCACTACTTGATTGATTTCATGTTTCCTTTACTCAA
>NC_051408.1:5641014-5641591 GCF_015228065.2 Penaeus monodon | reverse complement strand
GGACCTTATGGGAAGATTTTAACATAGACAGTTGAACAAATTGTGTAGTTTTTTTTCTCCTTTTTTTTTTGAGTTATAGGTCTTTACTGTATGCACTGCATTGTTTAGTATTGATGTATTTATTGTGTTCTGTCATTTTATTGTTTATTTAGATCATTAATGTCTGTATTCTAATTGAAGATCGGGTGAGTATTTTTTTTTTTTTAAGATCATTTATGTATTTATGGTTTCATGGAAATCGCTCATGTATGTATTGCAGTATAGGCAATTTATATATCTATCATACTGCAGATATCAATGTATTTGGAAACGAAATAAAACGTCATTACTGTATTACTAATTTTATGTTTAATATCCACTAAAATAACATTCTAATTTGATACTAGTTCTAGGACAATCTTTTTTTTTTACGTTATTTGCTATTTCGATCTTGTTTGATTTTCATTTATAATTGTTGCTTTTAATTGTAAAAGAAAAGCTTAATACTTGGACGAAAATTGCTGACGATGCGGACCAGAAATATTTTTCCAGGGATGTATAATTTTCTAAATCGTCATTTTATTATCATCATTTTATC
>NC_051408.1:5640690-5640937 GCF_015228065.2 Penaeus monodon | reverse complement strand
GCTTGGTTGATTAAGCTACAAATTCAGGTTTCCCCAGTCGATTTTTTTTTTTTTTATGATAACCTGTTTTCTTGATTGCATTTAATTTGAACGTATATGACCAGACACGTGGATGAACGAAATATATTGGAATGATTTTCAAAATTAAACATTTTAGGTAGAATTCTTTGCGTTGGTCTACATCATGAGCAATTTTCCGTACAAGTATTTTCTATTATAAGTGAAAGTATCAATTGTAATGTATGTT
>NC_051408.1:5640180-5640539 GCF_015228065.2 Penaeus monodon | reverse complement strand
AACGCGCATCCGTGTGCATGTGCGTGTGCTTGCATTTATTTTTCTATCTATATTTATCATCCGTTGGTGGTCTAAATACAAAACCTTTATACAAATGTTCATATTAGCAAACTGTAATACATAATTTTACAAAAAAAAAAAAATGAATATAAGAAAGATAGATGAACAAAGATAATCAACGAATATTAGATGATATGTAGATGTAGTCTATAGTGATAAACATATACAAAAATGACGCTAATGACACTCTTTGCCAATAGATTTGAAGTTTGCCAAAACATTTCGAAACAGTATAGGCGAACTAGTGAATTTTATTGTCCTCATAAATAAAGAAAGGTTCCTTTACAGGAAAAGAATTC
>NC_051408.1:5636836-5638349 GCF_015228065.2 Penaeus monodon | reverse complement strand
ACGCTTGGGGTGACCACTGACCCCGGCCCGTGACCGCCGCTTGAAAGATGCCCCCTTTCCCCCCCTCCTCCCTCTTCCCTTCCTTCTTCTCTCTCTCCTCCCCCCTTCCCCCCTCCTTCCCTCCCCTTCCCTTCCCCCCCTTCCCTCCCCCCCTCCCTCTCTCCTTCCCTTCTTCTCTCTCTCTCTCCCCCCCCTTCCCTCCCCTCCCTCCCTCCTCCCTCCCCCCTTCTTTCCCTCCCCTTCCCTCCCCCCTCCCCTTCCCTTCCCTCCCTTCTCTCCCTCCTTCCAAGTCTCCCTTTCCTCCTCCCTCCCCTTCCTCCTTTCCCCCTTTCCCCCCTCCCCCTTTTTCTTCCCCCCCTTCCTCCCCCTCCCTCCCCTTTTTTTCCCCCCCTTCCCCCCTTCCCTCTCTCCCATCCTCCTCCTCCCTCCCCTTTCCCCCTCCCTCTCCCCTTCCCTCCTCTTCCCTCCTTCCCTTCCTTTTCTCCTCCCCTTCCCGGGTTTCCCCCCCCCCTCTCCCCCTTTTTTCCCTCCTCTTTCCCCCCACCCCCCGCTTAACCCCCTCCCCCCTCTCCTCATACCTTTCCAAATTTTCCCCCTTTTCCCCTTTCCCCTTAACCCCTCTTCCCTTTCACCTCCCCCATTCTCTCTCCCCCTTTTCCCTTCTCCCCTCCTATCCTCTTTCTCTCCCCTCCTTCTTCCTTCTCTCTCCCCCTCCTCCCCCCTCTCTCTCCCCCTTCTCCCCCTCTTCCCCTCCCTTCTTTCCCCCCTCTCTCCCTCCTCCCCGTGCCGTCGGGCGTGTGTCCGAATTCCTTTTTTCAGACTGGGGAGTTGAATGAATTGCGTGGCGAATTGGCTGCCGGGGAATTGTGAATGGGAGCTTCCGGGGAGAGGGGGGGGGGGGGGATCGTGGTTGGGGGAAAATGGGGGGCAAAGGAAAAAGTGGGGGGGGGGGGGACGGTTTGAGGGGAAAAAGAGGGGACAAAGGGAAAAAGTAGGGGGGGGGGTACTGTTTGAGGGGGAAAAGAGGGGGCAAGGGGGAAGGGGTGGGGGGAGGAGGTACGTGTTTGAGGGGGAAAAAGAGGGTGAAGGGAAAGAAAGGGGATTTTTGAGGGGGAAATGAGGGAACAAGGAATGGAGGGTGTGTGTGAGGGGAATGAAGAGGAAAAGGAAGGGAAAGAGGGAGGGAGATGGGAAGTGGAGAGGGACGGAGAAGTGAGGGAGACATGAGAGGGAGAGGGAGAGGTGGAATGTGGGAGAAAAGAGAGGTAAAGAGGGAAGATGGAAGTAGAGAGAGAGTTAGAATAGGAATGGGAGAAGGGAGAGGGGAGTAAAGAGTGAATGAGAAATGTAAGATAATAAAGAACTAGGTGTAGGATGGCGAGAAAGGAGTGGGAGTGTGAGGAGAGTGAGGAAGGGTGAGGATAGAGCGAGGGAGGGGATGGAGTAGGGGATGGGGAGGAGTAGAGATAAGGAGGAGGGATAGGAAATGGGATGAAGAGTCGGGAGAGGAGAA
>NC_051408.1:5636483-5636557 GCF_015228065.2 Penaeus monodon | reverse complement strand
GTTCCAAGTATTTGTCAGAATAACATTCATTCACACCGAAATCACTGAAAGCCTGAAACAGTCACCATTTCTCG
>NC_051408.1:5635092-5636209 GCF_015228065.2 Penaeus monodon | reverse complement strand
GGCAAGCCCGTATGCTGGGGTTTCATTGGGCCTTCTCTGTTGTCCAACATGGGAGACGTCTCATCACTTTCATTATCATCTCCTTGGTGGGTCTTTCGAGACTACTTTGAACGGTGTCATACCTTGTCTTTCGTGCAGTTGTCAGTTCACCACTGCCAGATGTATACTTTCTGTCGTACTTTAGTGGGTCTGAAGTGGTGATTCCTTTTTCTGTGGGGTTTCTGCTTGCATACAGGCGGCCCTTCTTCTTCCATGACTGGATTTGGTCAGGTATCTGCTCCTGCCACTCTGTTTTTGAGGCTGCAAATAAATCTTAGCCACTGGGAGGATAGGTTTTCTAATGACCTGCTAAAATACCTGCTAGCTAGCCTGTAACACGTTCTTTTTTCTACATTATTTGGTTCAAAACATCGATTAAATTGATAATCGATCTTGCAACGAAAAATCTTTGGGCCTTTACCCATGGTCAGGTGCTTGATAACCCCCGAAATGAATTCGGTCATCGACTCTCTAGAGTTCTGATGAGGAGACACCCCCTGGGTAGGGGGGGAGGGGCTGGAGGAGTGAAAATATCTTTGGAGATCTCGGCAGCAGCTAGAGGAGTAATTGTTATTGGTGGAATGGATGCATATCATCACCGCGCTGTCCAGCTCGACTGTAGAAGTTGCTCGACCCTTCCCTTCTTCCTTGAGCCTGAGGAATTTACACGTAGATAGGGGCCATGTGGCTTTCCATCGTTGTCCAAAGCAGGGTCAGGTATCCGAGGGGCCTCGAGTCACTTCCCGGATGGTCCTCCAGACAATGAATTTCGGTCTCAATGCATCGACGAAAATTGCCGTCATTATCACTAGCTCTTCCACCTAAAAAATAAAACAAATGATATAATAAATAGTAGAAGTACAAATGTTTTTTTTTATATATTTTTTTTCCGTCGTAAATCTCGTCTCAATCCTGTCCACATTACTCATTCTTAAGTATATATATTCAAGAATGTAAAAAAGTGTTCTGCCAGCGGGCTGGTAGTGTTTCCATTAGTCCGATTATGAAATCCGTCTCTAACTCGAACATGTTCCTCAGTCGTTCATGTCCCTGCTGCATCATCTGCATTACTCTTTCA
>NC_051408.1:5634723-5634871 GCF_015228065.2 Penaeus monodon | reverse complement strand
ATATCATAACTTACCAGGGTAAAGATATGATGGGAGCTGTAGGGTCATAATGCGAATCTCGAAATATGGGCACTTAGAATATAGGTAGCAGCAGAACCCCCCCCCCCCTCCATCAGCCCCAGCCCAGCAGCCCCCCAGCAACCCTTCT
>NC_051408.1:5634516-5634668 GCF_015228065.2 Penaeus monodon | reverse complement strand
CTCGCTAGCTACCTTGTTTCTATAGCCATAGCCTCTAGAGGGGAGCTACCATCCTCCCTATTACCATATTCACTTGTATTTTCCCATGGTTTTGCTAGGAAATGGGACCTCAGTGGTAGGAGAATCCAGTCCCCGGGGGCCGGATTTACTAT
>NC_051408.1:5633660-5633736 GCF_015228065.2 Penaeus monodon | reverse complement strand
TAAAAAAATTAGATGATAATAGATTTATATATGGGGAACCATTTTCAGAATTAAAAAGTTTTTGAAAAAATGGTGC
>NC_051408.1:5633166-5633326 GCF_015228065.2 Penaeus monodon | reverse complement strand
TTTTTCCTTACGTAAAATTTTTTATAAAATCGTTTCTTCTCCAAAGGTAATAGGCGTAATTTATATGAGCCATTTGTTGTGTCTCCTATTGTAAAACATTCGAACAATTGGTGTAAATTCATAGTTTACATGTAATATCGCTGTGTTCATATAAAAAAAG
>NC_051408.1:5630619-5631842 GCF_015228065.2 Penaeus monodon | reverse complement strand
TGTACAGTCATCGCCTCATTTTTCCCCTCTCTCTCTTTCCCTCTGATCTATCCAAATTCAACAAAGTGATTTTACGAACAGATTCGCTGGTAAAAAAAAAAAACAGTACAGCATCATGTTACCCTTTGGAAAACTAACCATGAATACGTTCAGCCGAGCATTCAGTTGGTAAGCTGTACTAGAGGCTTCTCATCATTTTTTGGCTCCGGTGTATGTTACTTCAAACATAACATTGTGTACTGTCCTGTTTTAGAAAGTGAGGGACAATTTTATACAAGGAATAGCAACTGTCAATAACTTCCTGTTAATTTTAAGTAAATTTTTTTAAAAAATTAATCTACTTCTACCCCGCCGCCCCGTAGATTATATTGCGTGTAAGTTTCGTCCATGTACGCAGCCCAAGAGGATGTCAGAGGATTCCTGGTTATAAGGGTCGAGGATTCCTAGTTACTAGGGTTATAACAGTGGAGGATTCCAGGTTACTAGGGTAGAGGAAACCCGGGGAACTATGAAAAAGGTTCCGGGTCCCTTGGGGGAAGATTCCGGAAAACTAGGAAAGGGGAATTCCCGGGAAAATTATGTGGAGGATTCCCTGGTAATTTTACTGGTGAAATTCCTGGAAACTAGTGTGGGGGATTTTTGGGTTAAAAGGGGAAAGGTTTTCCGGTTTAAATTAGTGTAAAAAATTTCCGGGGGGTTAACTATTTGGGGGGGTTCCTGGTAATCGGTTGAATTTTTCTGGTAACTAGGGTAAAGTTTTTCCTGGAAAACTGGGTTTTGAAAAATCCTGGTAACTATTGTAAAGGTTCCAGGTGGAGGATTCCGGATTTAAGGGTGGGTATTTCTGGAAAATATTTTTGGGGGTTTCCCTGAAACTATGAAAGGATTCCTAGTGTGGATGATTCTTGGTTATAAGGGTTGAGTATTCTTGGTAACTAGTGTGAAGGATTCCTGGTAACTAGAGTAGATGATCCTGGTTACTGGAATAGAAAATTTCCCGGGGTTATAGGGGTAGAAGATTCCAGGGTACTAGGAAGGACAAGGATCGGGAACGCCGCGGGAATCCCAACCTCCTGGTCAAGTCTATTCAACAAGTGTGGCGTAGGCACGGACGGGCGATAACTTTGTTCAGTGGCGGAGTGGGGAAAAGTTTTTTTTTGATTTGTCCCCTGCTGTAAGAGGGGAAAATTTTTTGTCGCTTGGATTTTTTTTTGGGTTTTTTT
>NC_051408.1:5630124-5630322 GCF_015228065.2 Penaeus monodon | reverse complement strand
CCCTCGTACACCCTCTCACAAAAAAAACAAAATAAATCAAAATTTCTAAAAGGTTAAAAGGGGGGAGGAAAATTTCCCTTGCCAACAGTTTCCAAACCCCACAAAAAACCCCAAATTCAAAAAGGTTAAAGGCTTATTCCACATGGAAATTTTTAGCGCGCTTTAGGGAACCCCAATCACTTTCTCTCAAAACTCCTG
>NC_051408.1:5629883-5629980 GCF_015228065.2 Penaeus monodon | reverse complement strand
GGAAAATTTTTGGGGGTTTTCGAATGGTAATATTTAATGCATTTTTTGGGAAATTTTTATGGCCCCCAATGTTTGACAAAGCAATCATTCGATGTTC
>NC_051408.1:5629688-5629809 GCF_015228065.2 Penaeus monodon | reverse complement strand
CACTGTTTTATACGTCCCTCATTCTCGCCTTATCTATTTAATTATCAACTTTTCCCCTTTTTCCTCTTTCTCTCTCTTTCTCCTTTCTTCATTTTCGAGGGGTGGGATCCCCAAAATTTGG
>NC_051408.1:5629427-5629612 GCF_015228065.2 Penaeus monodon | reverse complement strand
AGAGAGAGATTGGATGAAAGGGTCCGAAAGAGGAAGATGATAAAGTGACTAGGAAATTGGGTGATGATAAGGGGAGACAACGAAAGAGGGAGATAATGTTAGAGGGAAAGGAAGAGAAAAGAAGTAAAGACGATGGACCCAAAGCAGGGAAAAAGATGTGGAAATCTGCCAGAAAGTAGTTTATT
>NC_051408.1:5628144-5628318 GCF_015228065.2 Penaeus monodon | reverse complement strand
TAATTTTAATGTATATCCGTCATATTAGTGCGATCTTTGCCCCTGCCACCTTTTTTCCTAAGTAAAAAATTCGTGGAATCTCTGGACAAAATCTTCAGAAAAGCTTCACAAAATCCTCAGAATTATCTGATATGTAGATCCAAAGAGCAATGGAAAAGGTACTTTTTTCAGGCG
>NC_051408.1:5626740-5627163 GCF_015228065.2 Penaeus monodon | reverse complement strand
TCTCCACTGGGAAACAGCAGGCTTTGACCTCGCCGGCTGCACTGTGATTCCGCCTCCGCCGTGGATGCGAACCTTTATCAGCCTCCGCGGGAAACTGTCTGGCGAAGTTAGGTCTTCTATCATCAAAGTGATTCTAACTGCCTCTTATTAAAGAGATATTGCCCACTTAAGTGCGACAAGCATTGAGCTTCAAGGGGCCTTTGAGAGCTCTGGCTTTTGGGACTCAAGGGGAAAGCTTGGGCGGTCGAAGGTCGACCTTGAAGGAGGCGAGGGAAGCTTGGAAATGGAACGCAGGCGCGGGTAGACGGATGTATATGGACATACGCATATAGGTATGCATGTACGCTTGCAAACGTACACGAAGGATATATGTACATAGGCAAGAATGTGTTCATTACAGATAGAAAGACACACACTCTCTGC
>NC_051408.1:5626572-5626705 GCF_015228065.2 Penaeus monodon | reverse complement strand
ACATTTCAAAAGAAAACAAAAAAGACATTTCCATGAAAGAAAGCAACATGGAAAATAACAAGCAAATGATCACAAAAAGTGTAGACAGCCGGTCCTTTCTCTGGCTTACTCACACGAACCACACGCTACATTA
>NC_051408.1:5626153-5626354 GCF_015228065.2 Penaeus monodon | reverse complement strand
GCTCTTATAGAAAGACACAAACCCATTCCTTGAATTTCCTCTTTTCCCCTCACACTCGACACCACAAGTCACCCTTGAAGGAGCAACTTTTCTCAAGCCTTACTCTATTGCTTTCTTAAAATAATTGGCTTAAGAAAAGGTGCGTAATTACTGTCAGTCGAATGGATTGTCTAAGTACGCTTGACTAATAACATTGGCTCT
>NC_051408.1:5625431-5625745 GCF_015228065.2 Penaeus monodon | reverse complement strand
GGGGGAAAGTTGAAAATCCCTTGGATTGTTTTTATTTGTGTCCTTAATCTTTTCCTTTCGTTTTATTTCTCTGTTTTCTTTTCCAATTATTTTCGGATTTCGTTGTTCTTTATTATATTTTTTTTATCCTACGCCGATCCTCTCTATTTTTCTGTATCCCTTTTGTTTTTGTTTTTGTTTTTTTGTTGCTGTTCTTGTTTTTGTTGCCGATGAGGTTATTTTATCATATTTTCATTTTTATTCCTTTTCCCCCCCTATTTCTTATCACTCTTTCCTTTCTCTGTTTTCCCTTGCCTTCCCACCTAAAATGTGTT
>NC_051408.1:5625153-5625289 GCF_015228065.2 Penaeus monodon | reverse complement strand
TCACTCCCTCTCCTCCTTTCTTCCTCTACTACTCAGCTCCTCTTGACCCCCCCCCTCCTCCATGCCACTCCCCCCACCATACCCTTCATCCCCGTTGCATGTTAACAAACAATCGTCTTTGAAAGGAAAAGAAAGG
>NC_051408.1:5624234-5624912 GCF_015228065.2 Penaeus monodon | reverse complement strand
TTCCTTGTACAACAGCTGCCTCCTTCCCTCGGAGCCCGGGGTAAATACCAAGAGCAAATGGTACAAGTACTCAAACTTCTTTCCCTTTGAGTACATCGTCCGCTCTCCCGTCCCCCCCTCCCCCCCCTGCTTCTGTTGAGTACTTAACTCTCTCCTCCTCTCCTTCTCCTCCTTTCATTCTTCTCTTTGCATAATACACATTCATAACATCTTCTGTAACACATTTTTTATTTTTTAGATTTTTTTTTCGTTTTTTGTTTGTTCCTTTGTTTGTTTTACTTGATTTTGTTTCTTTTTTTCTCTTTCTCTCTCTTTTAACTAGCTTTTTTCTCCTTTTCTTTCTCCTCGTCTTTTCTCCTGTTCTTTCTCTTCGGCTTATCTCCCTTCTCCTTTTTCTTAATTTCTTTCATCTCCCTTTCTTTTCCATCTTTAACATTCCTTCTTTCGTCTGTTTTCCTGTCTCCTCCTTTTAATGCCACCTCTCTGCTCTCTTTTCATCCCCCTTTTAAACTTCTTTATTCATTTTCCTTTCCTCCTCGTTTCCTCTATTTTCCTTCGCTCACCTTCCTTTCTTCTCGCTCATTTCACTTACCTTCTTCTCTCTTCTTTTATATTCCTTTTATCACGGGTCCTTCCTTTCACCTTCCTCCTTTGGCCTTTCTCCTTTCATCTCTTTCA
>NC_051408.1:5624023-5624208 GCF_015228065.2 Penaeus monodon | reverse complement strand
CCTCATCCTTTTCCTTTCAGCTTTTTTCCCCACGTGATTCTATATCTTTTCTCTTTTCTTGCCTCTTTCCTTTCACTCTTCTTCTCTCCTTCTCCCTTTTTAACCCCCTCCCCTCCTTCTTTAACCTCCCTTCTCTCACTTCCCTCTTTATTTTCCTTCCTTCTTTCTTTTCTTTCCTTTCCCAT
>NC_051408.1:5623220-5623934 GCF_015228065.2 Penaeus monodon | reverse complement strand
TTACTCTCTGGCAATGTACTTCCTCGATACACAATTTCGACTCTATTTATGTCTCAGGTGATTAATGTATGACCAGGTTAATTGATTCCTGTTGAGAGCTCCGTCCA
The DNA here is from genome assembly GCF_015228065.2 of Penaeus monodon. Taxonomy (NCBI): domain Eukaryota; kingdom Metazoa; phylum Arthropoda; class Malacostraca; order Decapoda; family Penaeidae; genus Penaeus; species Penaeus monodon. The sequence goes on along the minus strand of NC_051408.1, from coordinate 5,623,827 downwards.
TTAGCGTCATGACATATGCAGTGTCATGGAAAAGTGATTCTTACGTCTATTTTGGGACACTTTTTGACAACTGAGAAGTTCGAACACTGATGAACTGTAAGATATTTGGGGATATATGTAGAAACGTTTGTGTATTTGTTGATGCTTCATGCATATGCAACCCCCGACTTTAAGATATTTGAGAATTTGAGTTCAGAGGAAAGGAACTTAGTACATCACCTCCATCATATTCACAGATCACTGCGGGTGATATTAAAGAATCGGAGAATTCAAAGACGAAAGAAAATTATCACCTCAATAATACCTTCCTTCCGTCGCCTTTTGGCAGTCACGATTGCGAATTAAATGTAACCAAGGAATCGGAGAATCGACGCGGAAAGGCCAGGAAATGAGTAAATAATCCCCTCACATACCCTCCCCTCCCTACCTCATTAGGAGAGAATGGCATGAACATTAGCCCCAACTCATAGCTCATATGTGCCGTGTTTTGTCATCCGTGTTTAAGTAGCATGAGAGAATTTCTGTGAACCTCAAGTAGGACCGCGTATGTACAGAGAGCAAAAATCCTTTGTAAAAATAAGTATAATTTTATGTCGTAGCCCCGGGG
>NC_051408.1:5623088-5623201 GCF_015228065.2 Penaeus monodon | reverse complement strand
GGTAAGTGCCACGTGCATTCGAGTCTAAAAGTAGATAACAAAAATGTAAAAGAATAGTATTTACTGTTGTCAATTTGTTTGACAGAAGGAGAGAGAGAGAGAGGGGGGGGGGA
>NC_051408.1:5622645-5622765 GCF_015228065.2 Penaeus monodon | reverse complement strand
TTTATGTTTATATGTGTATGGTTTCTTTTTCATTTTCTAAAATAATAAAGAAATACATCCACGTGCAAACCAACATTAAGTGGAGCATCATAGCTCCTCCATGCTCCTCACTGCTGGGAG
>NC_051408.1:5620775-5621146 GCF_015228065.2 Penaeus monodon | reverse complement strand
CTTCTCATTTTCATTCACTTCCTTATTTCTTTAACCTTTCGTAAATTCCCTCGATTTTTAACTCAATTGCGAACCGCGATCAGGAAGAAAATGATAAGAACAGTATATACAAAACTGAACATTTATTCAAAATAATTTCTTATCTTAATAACGTTACGTGTTATGGCAAAGGCGATTTCTTACGTTAAACTAACACAAAGGGAGCATTTTTCAGGAGGTTGGTCTATATACAGCTTAGTGTGTCTATTTACAGTGTCTTAAAGAATAAATAAATGAATGAAAATTAAAAAAACAATTTTCTCTCGTGTGTGTGCGTATGTATGAATGCTTAACGAGTTTTATGAGTGATATATAGGTATATTCATATAATG
>NC_051408.1:5620576-5620741 GCF_015228065.2 Penaeus monodon | reverse complement strand
TAGAAAATGAATAAGCTTTGTGCGCGGCCAGAGATATCTCCCCCAAGATATGTCTCTGCTTCCGAAATCGCCCTTGGCCATAAGTGCATCCGGACACGAATCTCCGCCGCCTCGTGCCACGTAACAACACCCCCTCCACGAAGAAGGGAAAGAAAGAGTCGTATT
>NC_051408.1:5620357-5620532 GCF_015228065.2 Penaeus monodon | reverse complement strand
CTAGAACACCGTCTGGAAACCGGAGCTGCCGTACATGAAGCACACGCTGGACACGCAGTTGCGAGGGTTGTGGCAAGGAGGAGGCCCCCCGCCCGCGTTGCCGCACAGAGAGCACGCCTCCCCCTTCCCCTGCGGATGAGGTTCTCCCGGCGGCTGGCTGGCGGTCCCCCCGGCG
>NC_051408.1:5620107-5620298 GCF_015228065.2 Penaeus monodon | reverse complement strand
GGTGCTGGGGGCGGGTCTACTGGCGCAGACGTAGGGTTCGTGCGCCGAGTGTGAGCGTTGTAAAGTGCAGTTCCTCTGCGGCGACTTCAGGCAGCTCCTGCCGGGGCCGAGGGCAGGGCAGCCGCCGGGCAAGTCTGCGGAAGACGAGGCAGCGTGAGGAGGCGGCGCTAGGAGCATTTCCCGAATTAGGC
>NC_051408.1:5618898-5619384 GCF_015228065.2 Penaeus monodon | reverse complement strand
AACCGTAACAGAACTGTGGGTAGCAGTGTAACAAATTCAATGATAACTCTACGAAAACCTGATAACAAAGTCAGGCAAGAGCGCGCGATCACGAGGCCAGGAGTCAGCGCAGCATCGCCAGGCGCGGCCTTACCGAGCGCCTGGTGGCAGTTGTCGTCGAAGCAGGCGTCGTGGGCGGCCAGGCGGGCGTGGTTGAGGTTGCTGTACGACGACGACAGCTGCAAGCACGTCTGCAGCGGCGGTTGCTCGTGGCCGCACTGGCACCGCGCGCCGAGGCTGCGCTCTTGGGTCTGCTGTTCTAGCTGCTGCTGCAGGTGCGGTTGGCCGTGGTAGATAACCTGCGGCGCGGGCTTGGCCGGGTGGCAGAGCGCGCGGGGGCCCTGCAGGAGGCTGTGGCCCCGCGGGAGGGCGTAGGACTCGGCGCTGTGGTGCGACGCGAGGGACACGCGGTCCTCCTCGGGGAACTCGAGGTAGCAGTCGGCCGGA
>NC_051408.1:5618470-5618824 GCF_015228065.2 Penaeus monodon | reverse complement strand
GGGTGAAGCAAGGCCTCCCCGCTGCCGGAGCCCCGGGGGCACACGTCGGGTCTGCTGAGCGCGAGGCCTGCGGGCGGATACTCCGCCATGGCCTTGCTGCCCATCTGCGGCGAGAAGTCGGGCGCCAGCGCGTAGATGCTCATTTCCTGATGCGGCATCCTGTCGCCGGGCGCGAGGCCGCAGCCGTCTGCGTGGGGTAGCGCGTCTGGCGCCGCCATGCCGTAGCTGCCCTTGCGGGAGGACGCGTCGCCCTGCGGCAGGAAGTCCGCGCGCGCCAGCTTGTCCTTGTCGTCGAAGAGGAAGCGCTCGCTCTGGACGCGCACGCCGCCGTTGAGGAGGGGGCTGGCGCTCTTG
>NC_051408.1:5618048-5618419 GCF_015228065.2 Penaeus monodon | reverse complement strand
TCCACCTCGGGCGCGAGGGACGCCAGGGCGCCGCCGGGGCACTCGTCCACGCGCGTCTGGCACTCCACCTGCTGGAAGACGAAACGCTCTCGTGACTTGGCCACTACGCCGCTACTACAAGAAATATCAGATCGTTCAAACGAACCCCCTTCCTCTACCTTCACCCGCGCAACACATGCAACAGCGGCAACTCACGTGGTAGTCCGGCGGAGGGCCGTCGTTAGCGGAGGTGAGGGGGAGGTGCTCGTCCGGGGCGGGGGGGCCGGGGGTGGTAGCGGGCGTGTACACCTCGAAGGCCGTCGATTTGCTTGAAGAGGCTGAGGGCAGAGAGGGACGGGCTGGCGTCAAACTTTTGTTTCGTATCGCAAAAG
>NC_051408.1:5617148-5617415 GCF_015228065.2 Penaeus monodon | reverse complement strand
ACATTTATACAGCAGGTTGTATCCGGAAGGGAGGAGAAATTTCAATATATAAATATTTAGTCAAGATGGCTAGAGGCTTCGCTTTATCAACAATCATTGACTCGAGGCTGGAAAATATGAATTACAATAAAGGTTTCTCGAGCTTCTAAGGAATTTGATCATGTGGTATAAGCATCTGTAGGATACAGGTAAAGACTCCAGAAAATACAAGAGTATCAAAATGAATATAAAGTCTGTATCTATATCTACAACTAAATTCGATCAGTC
>NC_051408.1:5616549-5616769 GCF_015228065.2 Penaeus monodon | reverse complement strand
ATAAAGCAGGCTGCAGCCTACCTGACATGCTCCTGTTGAGCGCCCGGCGTCGGAGGAAGCACACAATGATCGAGATGTTGAGCACGAGGAGGGCCGTGCCGGTGAGGGAGATGAGGAGGAGCATGAGGCGCGGCATTCGAGGCTGGCTGCCGTGGGTGCTGCCTCGCGCCACCTCCTCCAGGACGTCTGCAGGAGAGAGGAAGTGTAGGATTCTTTAAGT
>NC_051408.1:5616388-5616520 GCF_015228065.2 Penaeus monodon | reverse complement strand
AATGGGAGAGGAAAGAAGGAGGGGGAAAGGAGGGGAATGGGAAAGGAAAGAGGGGGGAATAGGAAGAGAGTGAAATGAAGGGGAGGGGGAAGAATGGAGATGGAGAAGGAAAAGGACGTTAACGACGACAGC
>NC_051408.1:5615782-5616352 GCF_015228065.2 Penaeus monodon | reverse complement strand
CGAAAGGGAAAGAGGAAAGAAGAGAAGGAACAGATTACAATAAATAAAGGAAGGAATAAGCATCGGATAAAGGAAAAGAGAAGGGACGGTGGGGTAGAGGTGAGACGAAGGAGAGGAGTGAATAAAGAGAAGAGAAAGAGAAAATGAAGAAGAGAAGGAGAGGAGAAGACGAGAGGAAATATGAAAGAAGGAAATAAGAAAAAAAAAAACATGTTTATAAAAGATACGATAACGGTAAGGAAGAGGAAAAGTCAGTGATAGGGATGATAAAGAGAGGGAAGAAAAGATATACGTGATGAGAAGGAGGAGAGAAACAGGGAGAGGAGGATACGTGAAAAAAAGGTAGAGAAAAAAAAAGAGGGAAAATAATAGGCGAAAAAGAAAAGAAAAAACGAAAGAAGGGAAGATCAAGAAGAGTGATAACTGGGAAACGAAAAAAAGGAAACGACGAATAAACCTTGAAAAAAATGGTAGAAAATAAAGAAGGGAGGAAGAGAGACAGACGAGAGATTAAGAAAGGGGAGAAGGGATTGAAGGAGAAGGAGAATAATCGACAGGGATAAAGAATGG
>NC_051408.1:5615527-5615702 GCF_015228065.2 Penaeus monodon | reverse complement strand
TTAATTACTGAGACCGAGAACTAACACACTAGGTAAAATATGTATTACATGTTGATATTACACTGCATTATTATTATTTCTTTTTTTACGGCTGTTCTTGCAAATCCAGTGCACTTGCATCCATAAAAATGCATTTCTCATTTTGTTTTTTGTGATAATCTTCGAATTTCATTTG
>NC_051408.1:5614703-5614892 GCF_015228065.2 Penaeus monodon | reverse complement strand
ATCAACAGCAGCTCGACCAATCAAATCGACGCCAGACGTGATTGCAAACGCACACTTGATATCACGCCCATATGCATGTTCACGCCCACGCCAAGTTGGGAGGGAGGCAGTCATGAATAGCTGATGTGGCTGTCATGCACTTTATGGTCATGCGAATCTTGTTGTCTGGGTTCATTGCTTCTACGTCGA
>NC_051408.1:5613659-5614412 GCF_015228065.2 Penaeus monodon | reverse complement strand
TATGTATGACCAACCAACACAATAAGATAAACCAGACACATAATAGAAATGAAAAATAATGATCATCTTCATCATCTACACCTCCCCTTTCCCTCCCCTTTCCCTCCCCCCTTCATTTTTCTCCCCACCCATCCACCTAATTCATTTCCTCTCCCCCCCCCGCCCACCCCTTCATCTCCCCCACTCCCCTACCCATCCCTTGATTTACTCTTTTACCCTTCCCTCATTCATTTCCCCCTCTCTTCTCTTCCCCCCACCCCACCCCACCCCTTCATTTCCCTTTTCTCAATTATCCCACTCTTCTTCATTATCCTCCCTCCCTTGCCCACCTCCCACCCCCCTTCATTCCCCTTTTCTCCCCTACCCCTTCCCACCCCTTCATTTCCCTTCCCGCCTACCCACCCCACCCCCTTACCCACCCCCTTCATTTCCCTTCCCCCCCTACCCACACCACCCCCTTACCCACCCCCTTCATTTCCCTTCCCCCCTACCCACCCCACCCCCTTACCACCACCCCCTTCACTTCCCTTCCCCCCCTACCCACCCCACCCCCTTACCAACCCCGTTCATTTCCCCCTTCTCTCTCCCTCCCCCTTTACCCACCGATCATGGTGACTGCTGTCGGCGGCTGAGAGAACGGAGATCGACCTTGTTCGTTGAAGGCCTGAACGGAGAACGAGAATTCCTGGCCGGGAGTGAGACCCTCCACCACCATGCTGCTTCTGTTTCCTCCCTCGATGTCCTGCGTCTGTT
>NC_051408.1:5611938-5613062 GCF_015228065.2 Penaeus monodon | reverse complement strand
ATGCCGGTGATGGGGTGAAGGGGAAAAAAAAAGGAGAAAGAGGATTAGGAGATCATCACCATCGCCACCCTCATCCCCACAACAAAAGACAACGATATTAACCACGATAAATAGCACCAAAGCTCGCTCCGAAATTCAGGAGACCCGCGTTTCGGAAAACACGCACAGACATCGTTATCGGCGCCTCTGGCACTCCACAACTCACTCACCATGTAGTCGGGTGTGCCTGAGGCTTGGTACTTGACCGTGAAGCCTGTAGCAACGGCGCCCATTCTGTTGTGGCTCCAGGAGATGAGGGCGCTGTTCCCTGATACCACCGTTACCTAGGGAGAAGATATGGGGAGGAGGAAGGGAAGGGAAAGAGTGGGTGGGGGAGGGATGGGGAGATTCGGAGACGGGGGGGAGAGGGGGAGGTTGGGGAGGGAAAGGAAAAGGGGGTGGGGATGGGGTTGAAGTGGATGGAGGAGGGAATGGGGAGGGAGAGGGGTGAGGATGGGTAAGATTGGGTAGGGATGAGGGGGATGATGGGTAGGGGTGGTGGAGGGATAGGATGAGGATGGGTGGTGATAGGGGAGGATGAGGAGAGGATGGGGGAGAGGAAGAGGAGGATGGGGGTGGAGAAGAAAGAAGATTGGGAGTTGAAAAGTGGATGGAAAGGGGGACAGGAGAGAATGAAGGATTGGTGAATGGGTAGGAAGAGGAGGTGGATATGAAGGAGGGAGAGACGGAGGGTGAGAGAAAGAGAGAAAAGGAGGACGAAGGGGTGGCAAAAGGGAAAGGAGAGAAAGGGGGGATAAGAAGAGTGGGTGATAGGTGACAATGAGAAATGGAGGGAAGCAGAAAGGGAGAGAAGGTGAGATGAAAAAGAAGGAATCGGGAAGGAGAGGAAGATCAGGGTTCAGGGGAGAAAGGAGGGAAGAAGAGAAAGAGAGATAAAAAAAAAAAATACTAAAATTTCTTCTAATATAGATGTTTTTTTTATTATTCTTTGGATTACTTAAATGATACATGAAGGATGTAGTTTAAATAGAAAGTTTTTTATGTCTTCCAATAAGACCCGTTTTAACACCTTTCATATTTTAAACTGTAAGACTGACTTTTTCTTTTTTAATATATGCGTAACA
>NC_051408.1:5611617-5611915 GCF_015228065.2 Penaeus monodon | reverse complement strand
GACGAACAGAAAGCAACCTAGAAAAATAGATAAACTGTCGGATATATAAGAAGAGGAACAGACACATATACAAACAAAGCAAAAATAAAAAGGGCTAACTGTAGAAAAACGAAAAAAAAAAACAGACCAGAGGCAAGAGCAGCGTCCTCCTCAGAACACGAACTCCAACAATAGTAACTTCCATTACGTAAGTTTACCGTCAAAGTACACAGTTAAGGAGTTCGTTTTGCTTGCAGTTCACACTTAGAGAATGTTGAAATGAGGGACGACGGGGAGAAAAGAGGGGGAGGGAGTGAGG
>NC_051408.1:5610183-5610888 GCF_015228065.2 Penaeus monodon | reverse complement strand
AGAAGAAAAAAAAGACGAAGAAGAAGAGGAGGAGGAGGAGAAAGAGGAGAAGGACCGGGAAAATGAAAGAGAAGAAAAAGAAAATGCCAAGAAAGATGTGAAAGAGAAATATAGAAGAAAGAGAATGAAAATGATGATAAAGGAGAATAAAAAAATTAGGCGTGAGGCTGAAAAATGTGGAAAAGGGGAAGAAAAAATAAAAATAAAAAAATAATATATATATATATATATATATAAGAAGGAAAAGAAAAAAGGAAGAACGGAAGAGAATAAAAAAAGGAGAGAGAGAAAAAAAAACAGAGATAGGAATAGAAAAAGAAAACCACAAAAGGAGAAATCTGAAAAAAATATTAAGATAAGAAGGAGTATGAGACAGAAAAAGAGGGGAAAAAGAGAGAGGAGATAAAGGAGGTATACAAGAAGGAGAGGAAAGAAAGAAGAAAAAAAAGAGAAGAAAAATTCGAGGGAAAAGATGGAAGACCAAAAAGAAGAAGAAAAAAGAGAAAGATGGAAGAAAAGAAAACCAAGGAAAAGGAAGAAAATAAAAAAAGAAGAGAAAGAAGATGAACGAAAAGAAAACCAAAGGAAAGGTGAGAGAAGAAGATGAAAATAAGAAGATAAAAGATAAACGAAAAGAGAGCCAAGAAGAAAGTCAGAATAAGAAGTAGGAAGCGAAAGAAGGTAGACGAAAAGAAAACTAAGAAG
>NC_051408.1:5609386-5610025 GCF_015228065.2 Penaeus monodon | reverse complement strand
AATCAATAGATGACTAGACATATAGACAACCAGGACCGACAGAAAATACGAACGAAAGGACAAACCAAAAACGAACGAGGGAAGAACAGAAGACCGTGATAACAGCAGCGGAAGATGATAGCGATAATGAGAGGGAGGAGAAGGAGACAGATGCGGCAAGAACGACCCAACTTCGCCGAGTTTGTCCTCACAGCAAAAGTGACCTTTTTGAGTTCCTCCGCTTGGCTCGGGTCATTTGTCTCCGCTCGAGGTCATCCAGGGGGACCGAGGGGGGGATGGGGAAGAGGGGGAGGATGGGGAAGAGGGGGAGGATGGGGAAGAGGGGGAGGAGGAGGATGGGGAAGGGAAGAGGGGGAGGATGGGGATGGAGAAGAGCAGGAGGATGGGGAAGAGGGAGAGGAGGAGGAGGATGAAGAGGGGGAGGATGGGGAAGAAAAGTGGGGAAGATGGGAAAGAGGGGTGGGGAAGGGAAGGAAGGGAGAGGACGGTGGGGAAAGAGGGAGGAAGAGGATGGGGAAGGGCTGTGGGGAGGGGGAGGAAGAGGATGGTGAAGGGAGAGGGCTGGGAAGAGAGGGAAGAATGTTGGTGGGGAAGGGGGAACAAGAGAGAGAGAGGAAGGTGATAGGGAAGGTGGGGAAT
>NC_051408.1:5608448-5608758 GCF_015228065.2 Penaeus monodon | reverse complement strand
CTTCACCTCCACGCCAAAAAAAATCAATAACACAAACAACAAAAATAAATAAAGTAAACAACATAGAAAACGGGGTTCTTACGCCACCTATATAAACAACTCACGAGTAACCACAAGGGCAGTGTAAACAGGCGCGGCAGAGGCAACAGAGTTCGATGCCTGGCAGAGGTAGAGTCCAGTGTCTGCTTTGGAGGCATGTTCTACTAGCAGCCTCGCCTCTCCTATTCCTGAAGCTAGGACGGCACCAGAGCTGTAGTGGGAGAGAAAATGAGGGAAATGTTATTTTATGAAAGAGATCGCTGTGTCAGTC
>NC_051408.1:5607781-5607881 GCF_015228065.2 Penaeus monodon | reverse complement strand
TAAAAGATAAAGAAACAGCGTAAACGAATTAAAAATATTACTTATCTTAGGTCAGCTTTGATATGCAAACAAGAGTCACACAAAGAAGACGAAAAAGATA
>NC_051408.1:5606642-5607658 GCF_015228065.2 Penaeus monodon | reverse complement strand
GTGAGACAAAAAAAAAAAAAAAATCAACATTTTCGCCTGGAGGAAGAAATGTTTAGTTGAGATAGGTCGCCTCCATTCCCTTGTCAAGATAGCGTTCCCTGCTACTGCCTGTTTCTCTTCCCTGATAACGCTGTGCCTCGTCTGATGCCGCTCCTGCTCTTGTTAAATGTGTTCTTGCCATCTCTTGACTGTTATCACTCTGTTCTTCCCGTTCTCCCGTTCTTATTAATCTCCGGTATTGAGATTCCTTGTTCTGACTGTTCTCTAATGTTCTGTGTATGCTCTTGCGATTTTCTGTTCTTACCTTTGTGTTTATTGCTCTGAACGTTTTTTCCACTCTCTGCAATCTCTGCTTCTACCCTTTTTAACTCCATTTTCCGTTCCTATCACTCTCTGTTCTTCCCACTTTCTGCACTATCTTCTCCTACTCTGTACTCTTACTGTTATTCTGCTCTTACCATTCTCTACTCTTACCAATCTCTGTTCTTGCCATCTTCTGCACTCTCTGTTTCTGCCACTCTTACTCTGCTCTTACTATTCTCTATTCGTACCTCTCTATACACTTACCGGCTTTTGCATTCGCTACTTCTACCACTTTTTCTCTGCTCTTCGCACTTTCTGTTCTTACATCCTGTGCTCTTACTCTCCGCTCTACAGCACTTTTCTCTTACTCTTATTCCACTCTCACCACTTTCTGATCTTGTTACTCTGTACACTTAGCATCCACTTTTTTCTCTTCATCTCCCATTCTTCGCCCTTACCACTCTTTATATATTCTATTATTTCGCTCTGCAATTATCACTACTGCTACTGCTTCCTTTTCTTCTCATTTGCCTTGGTCTGTGTGTTTTTTTTGTGTGTTTTTTTACGTAAATAAAATAAATGAATAATCATTTTTGTGGTATATATTTAAATAAATGGGGTTAAAAAAGAAGTCTTTGTTATTATGTATATATTTTTTTTTATTTCTATCACAGTTGAAACAGGTAATTGACAGGAAATTCCCTGCTACTGTG
>NC_051408.1:5606040-5606322 GCF_015228065.2 Penaeus monodon | reverse complement strand
GCAAAAGCAACCGCAACCCCGACCATCAAAAAAATAACTCAATAACTTAATTGCCAATTAAAATACTGAATAAAACCAGAAACATTAATTAACAAATCTATTTAAACGGTAGTTACCGAGAGATTACGCTATGCTTCAAATGCTGCTCTGTCATTAGAGATTGATCCCTTAATTTCTGAATATAAACGGTTGTCGGGTAAAGATTATAATGTTATTTGCTGAGTTTACGTTTAGAAGTAACCTGTCTATCTGATGATTCATGGGGATTGCGTATGTTAGGTA
>NC_051408.1:5604877-5605077 GCF_015228065.2 Penaeus monodon | reverse complement strand
CTCTTCGTTTATGGTCCAAATAGCTACATGACTCAGTTTTGAACGTCCTCACAGTAAAAACTTTCGCATGTTCCGTCTGGCGTAACACATTAAACCTTCAATACAAATTCGCGAAGCTGTATTCATATCCAGTCGTATATTAGCATTCTTGTGTATTTTAGAAAAGATCGTTGAGATATTCATTTTCTGAAGGTCATCTG
>NC_051408.1:5604277-5604554 GCF_015228065.2 Penaeus monodon | reverse complement strand
TGCTACCCTTCGGCTGAGACCCACTTACTTAATATATTGCATTGCTACTCATCCACACAACTCACAGACCTCTATACATTTACACAAACAGTAATTCTAAGTCATTTCTATAAAAACAACTAGACAAACAAGCATGATTTTTTTTTTGTCAGTTGCATAAACTTAATGAAGTATCTCTCACCTGTTTATGTTACTCTTGTTGTTGTTGTTGTCATCTTTTACCTGTTGATGTTAATTACTGTTGTTGTTGTATGTCTTACCGTTGATGGAATTATCA
>NC_051408.1:5603861-5604245 GCF_015228065.2 Penaeus monodon | reverse complement strand
ATCATATTTTACCTGTTGATAAAATTATCATCATTGCTTTTTGTTTTGTTTTTATTGCTGTTATCGCTTTCCTGTTGATCCAATTATCATTGTTTTTTTTTGTTTTTGTTGTTGTCATCTCTTACCTATTGATGTAAATATTGTTTTTTTTTTTTTTTTTTTTTTTTTTTTTTTTTTTTTTTTTTTGTCACCTCTTACCTGTTGATGTAAATATTGTTGTTGTTGTTGTTATTGTTGTCTCTTGTCCAGGTAACGTTGGGTGTAGGATTCCCGTCCGCCTGACAGAGGATAGCGGTGCTCTTGTCTTCATCGACCACCACTCGTTCCGCTGCTACGATCTCCTCGGGACCGTCTGTGGAAACGAAAGGATTTGTTTATTTTTGT
>NC_051408.1:5603506-5603586 GCF_015228065.2 Penaeus monodon | reverse complement strand
TATTAGGAGGGGATGTCGGTTGATTCTGTGGGTGTTTGAGAGTTGTTGTTATTTTTTTGGGGGGGATGTAAATATGTGTT
>NC_051408.1:5603207-5603410 GCF_015228065.2 Penaeus monodon | reverse complement strand
CGCTCTCGTTTGTACTGTTGTTTATTATTTGCGAGCTCGTATTTATAGAACAATCATACAAACACGAAATTAAAAATCAGAATCCAACAAGCTTCACTTAGAGGGAAAAAAAAACATGTGCCTTATCCATCTCATTAATTTCTCCCTCTGTTCCCGTTGAGAAATTTACATACATAACGACCCATGAAACCAGCACAAGAACC
>NC_051408.1:5601137-5603178 GCF_015228065.2 Penaeus monodon | reverse complement strand
AGGCCCAAGAGATTTCAAGGTCACTCTGCATTCCCTCAGGCTGATAATGAACCCGGGTTTCTTAGCCCTGCAATCGACCTCGAGCCTCTGTTGCAGTCTGCATCGTACCTGCAATCGAGTGAATTCTTGATTTATATTCCTCCCTCCTTCCCTCCCCCTCTCTTTGTTTCTATTTCTTCTCCTCTCCCACTTATTTCTCTTTCTCTCTCTCTCTCTCTCTCCGTCTTTCATATCTTTCGCTTCATCGCTTTCGATTCGCATCATCAATTTTCTTTCTACCTTCGCGGTTTACACCTCTTTTATTCCCCTTCTCCTTCTCCCTCTTCTCCAGACGTTTCCTCCCCCAATAATTCTCCTCACCCTCCTTCTCTCTATCTCTTTCTTTTTCTCCTCTCTTCTCATCTCTCCTCTTTCCTCCTTCTCTTCGTTGTTGACACCTATCCCTCTTCTCTTCCCCTCACATCCTCTCCCCTCTTTCCCCTCCACTTCTATTCCCTCTCCACCATATTATCTCCTCCTCTCTCTCCTCCTCTATCCCTTTTTCTCTCTAGACCTAATGGACTGTCCTATTTCCCCCTTCTCCCTCCTCCCCTCTTCAAATTCTTTTCCTTCCTTATTAATTTTCCTCTCTCTCCACCTCGTCCTCCCTTCCTTTCCTTATTCCCCTTCTTCCTCCCTCCTCCCTCCTCCCGAGCTTCAATTCCTTCACCTGTTCCCTCCTTTTCCCTCCCCTCGTCCCTCCCCTGCCCATCCCCTCTCCTCTCTACCCAACCCCAATCCCCATGCCTATTTCTCCCCTCCTCCCCATTTCCTCTCCCCTCCCCATCTCTCCTCCTCTCTCCCCATCCCCCTTCTTATCCTTCCTCCCCTCCCCTTGCCCTCTCCTCCTCCTTATCCTCCGCCTCCTTCCCCTTCCCAATTCCCCTCCTCCCTCCCCTCCCCTTGTCTTTTCCTCCCTCTCTATCCTCCTCCTCCTCCTCCTTCCCCTCCCCAATTCCCCTCCTCCTTCCCCTCCCAAGTCCCTATACCTTTCCTCATAACCCCTTCCCCTCTCCAGTCCCAACGCGCCATCTCATCCCCTCTACCTCTCCCCAATCCCCTCCACCACCCCTATCCCAAAGCCCCCTCCTCCTCCCCCTCCCCAACCTCGTCGTTTAGACTGCCGCATTCATGAGGTCATCCCCTTGAAAACTCACCCAATATTCCTCCAACCTTTTCTCAGAGCCTACACGCCTCAATGTTTTTTTCCCTCACGTCTTTATATACGCCTTGAAGCTCTCTCTCCTCATTGCCATCTCCTCACACTCTGCAGGATTGAAACTCGGATCCTATCCTATGACTATCCCCACGTTAATAAGGATGAAACCGGTAGTCTTATCCTAGCCTCTCCTCACACTCGAGAGAATGGAGAAAAAAATTGGTCTATCCTCTCTGCATATCCTTATAAATGAGATGGAAATTGAAGTCAATCTCGTGACTATCCTCATACTAACAAGGCTGAGAGCAGTGATTGATCATTTTCATTAATATCCTCACATACAGAAGGTGAAACCAACGATTCACCATCACCGCCTATCCTGACACCAAACTGGATAATAAATATAATGTATTAATGTATCTTCACATTACATATTAACACCAATAGGGATTAAACTTATATCCATCTACTGCACACGAGATTAATGTAGATGAAATTCGGTCGTCTATCCTCTTCACCATGCACGAAAGAGAACAAAACTTGCACTATCTCACCTCCCACACGTACATAAAAACAACAGCAACAACCAACCAACTATTACATAATTCCCAGACGACCCTCCAGCCACCCAATACCCACCGTGAATAAACACGACCCCCCCTTCCCTCTCCTATCGAACGCAGAGAAGCCAGTGCCACGACCTCTGCTGCTGTCAGGTCGTCTTCAACACGACCCTTACCGCGGCTGTAACCTCTGCAGGTGCATATCGAACCTTCATTAGGCCTAACAGGAGGGTCAACAGTGAAGTGTACATGGGCCTGGCGAAGGTGTATAGAAAATACG
>NC_051408.1:5600747-5600883 GCF_015228065.2 Penaeus monodon | reverse complement strand
TCCTTTTTGTGTCAGGCCGTGAAGTGAACCATAACCTCGATTAATGAAACAACTGTTAGGTGCTATTTTAGGGGCTGTGGGTTTGCTGTGGCTGGTGTGGTACAAGACGGATTACAAAGATCCGGTACAATAAACT
>NC_051408.1:5599506-5600451 GCF_015228065.2 Penaeus monodon | reverse complement strand
TTTGCATTCATGTTTGTAAATACACATGTGCGTATGGATAAATAAATGCACATATAAGAAGGAAACATCCTCGACATTTCCAATATTAATTTGTTGCAAATCACGCAACAAATAGTCAAGAGCGACATCCCCTTTTATTTATATTTTCCTCCTTCCTTTGTTTCGCGAAAAATATTTAAGAATTAAGTTTTCTTAATGGTACAAATACAAGACAAACTTTTATGATCCTGAGGATTTTCTCCACACTGTGATATAGATAAAAATAAATCAAAAATTATTTTATACCACGTATTTCTCAATTTTAAAAGCGCAGTTTCCTTTATCAATAAACAGTAATCAAAAGTATACGAAATTTCATCATCTAATTTCCACAAAAGGTAACTGAAATGCGCTATACAAAAGACTATACAGATGATTATGCAAATGACTATACAAAAGACTATACAAATGAATATACAGATGACTATACAGATGACTATACAGATGACTATACAGATGACTATACAGATGACTATTGAAATAACTGTATACATGACTATGCAAATGACTATACAGATGACTATACAGGTAACTATACAGATGACTATACAGATGACTATACAGATGACTAGAGCACCTACAAAATACTTAGAAAATTACCAGGAAACTTGTCCAATTATTTCAGAATACAGTTTTTAATCCCCTCAAGCAGGCATCAGCGTCACTTCGCACACTCATTAAAGTTTTCGTTAATCATGGGACAAACAAGGAGTTCAAGAGCAATTTTCACTAATTAAAATACTTATTAGTGTCAGTGAATGCTATTATAATGCCATTCACTCGGGGTTTTTGAATACGAAAGTGATTATCTCAAATTATGAAAATTATTTCTCGATGACGAAAGCCGTGGATAAATACGAGCAGATGCAGAAAAAGGGTACAAACACAAGATTTTTGTTCATGATA
>NC_051408.1:5598600-5598957 GCF_015228065.2 Penaeus monodon | reverse complement strand
GATAAGATAGTATATTGCCCTTTGCATCACTCCATCACGAACACAACTTAAAGACTCACTTTCAGTATGATCATAAATTCCAATTTTTATTTCCACTTTCTTTTTCGTCATTTTTTCTGTTTTATGTTTCAAAATTCTTGTTTACGGATTCTTGGGCTGTTTTCTGTTTGAAAGAATCCATATGGAGAACGAGTATAAAGAAGCAAGGTTCTCTGGACGAATTGTGTTATACGACAGCAAATCCGAATGATTTTGGGAACTAGATGAATATTACCTTTTCTTCTTGAAGCAGTTTCCAATTCGTACATTTTTCAAGTATCTGGCAGGTCTTTCTGGCGCCTTCCTCCTAGTTTATTA
>NC_051408.1:5597936-5598296 GCF_015228065.2 Penaeus monodon | reverse complement strand
GTGTACTTTATGACCCAAGTATCTTTTTATTATACCCTGGTGTTGCTCACTGCAGCCATTGCAACTGTCATCATAATCTCACAAAGCAGTGTTGTATTATCTCATGTTGCATCATCACACAGTAAATTCGGTCCTTTTCTTCATAATATTTTTCCCTCCTACCTTTTTCTTGTTTTATCATTGTTGCAGGAGAAGAATTAAATGTTTGATTGTAAACAGCCAAGAGTATATGGATTATCTATAATTAAACGTCATATCGTTCATACCTCATGAGAAATGAAGGGAAACCGGGCCACGAAGTGAATAATGATCAAGAACCAGACATTCCGGGAATCAATATCAACGGGGGACAAGGGACAG
>NC_051408.1:5597799-5597892 GCF_015228065.2 Penaeus monodon | reverse complement strand
TGTGATGGATAAAGAGCCAGATGGAGAGATTTTGAGAGATAAAAGGGACTCGGTTTTTAGGTTATTAGTGTACCTGTTTCGTATTCTCCTTTT
>NC_051408.1:5597236-5597343 GCF_015228065.2 Penaeus monodon | reverse complement strand
GCAATATTGCACAGCAGTGGATATTACAACAGAATATTGTGTTTTACAAAAATGAATTATGTACATCTATAACATGAAAAATGATTTAGAAACGACGTAGAGTTTGA
>NC_051408.1:5595865-5596114 GCF_015228065.2 Penaeus monodon | reverse complement strand
TACTTCTATCATACTTATCATGTACTTACACTGAACAACGACGCTAAAATAAGCTGTGATGTCAGTGTTAGAAGTGTGGGCGGTGACAGAGTAATTCCCTGACTGCTGGCGATCGATGTTGGACAGGATGAGACGCCCATCTGCGCCTCCCTTCACGCCCATGTCCTCGATAATGCTGGGTCCTCGCCACCAACTGTAGCTGTGGGATGGGCGACAAGTGGGTCAGGTAAAGCATTACGTAGGTACAAA
>NC_051408.1:5595110-5595521 GCF_015228065.2 Penaeus monodon | reverse complement strand
ATATACAATATTTATATATATGATAATCTCCACGCCTTTCTTTACATCTCTCCCCCACACTCACCCACGCACATACACTCACAAAAAAGCCCGACCCTCACTATATCACGTGGTGACATTTCGAAAATGGTCAGAAGGCTAAAAAAGACCATTAGCAATAAGAACTCACCACCAACCATGAATGATATACCGTCTTTCCTCTATCTCCTTTTCCGGAATATTTCGTTAGGTCGTATAAAAAAAAATGATAATATCCGGTATTACGTCTCCGTTAAACCACTTTGGTAGATAGAGAAGAAAAAAAATGTCTTTTAAAATTACGGCCGAGGATGGTGGTAAAAGGGGGGAGGGAGGGGGGCTTTCGTAACAAATTGTGGCCGTTCGTGGGAGAATATTGAAGACATGCGGCCT
>NC_051408.1:5594042-5594236 GCF_015228065.2 Penaeus monodon | reverse complement strand
AAAGGGTTATACGGCTGCAACGTACCTGACGGGGCCGGGGTTGGCGGCCGCCAGCGCCACCAGGAGCAGGTCGTCCCCCTCCTCCACCTCCACCGCGTGCGCCGGCGTCGCCACCCACACGGGCTCATCTGCAGTGGACGGAGCTGCGGTCAAGGCAAAGAACAGGCGTAAAAAAGAATTATGGACCCCCCCCA
>NC_051408.1:5593831-5593896 GCF_015228065.2 Penaeus monodon | reverse complement strand
GTGTGAGCTGCAGTCAAGGCAAAGAACAGGCGTAAAAAAAAATTATGGAACCCCCTCCCCCCCCA
>NC_051408.1:5593118-5593270 GCF_015228065.2 Penaeus monodon | reverse complement strand
ATGAACAAATAAATAAGTGGAAATCACAGGAAAACAAGAAAACAAAGACCAAATAGAAGTTGACTGAAAAAAGGGAAGGGAAAACCGTAATACAAACGAACTTTGTCCCGTCACGTTCGAAAGATCACGGTAAAGAAGAAAGATTTAAAAAG
>NC_051408.1:5592814-5593071 GCF_015228065.2 Penaeus monodon | reverse complement strand
GGAAAACAAGACATAAAACACCTCAATAAAGGTGAAAATACAACGAAACACAAACAAGAAAAAAAAAATCGTAAGGACAACGAACCTCTTTGCCCCGTCACGTTCGAAAAGGGAGCAGAAAAATGAACGAGGTCAGAATAAGGTCAAAAGTAGGTCTCGCGACACAGGTCACGTTGTGCGCCGCCAAGATTGTAATGTTAACTTCCTACTGCCACGTAGCGAACACCGGAGAGGGAGAAGGGGTTTCTGGCGTTGGC
>NC_051408.1:5591593-5591830 GCF_015228065.2 Penaeus monodon | reverse complement strand
AGGGGGGAGAGGAGAAAGGGAATAAGAAAGGGAGAGGGGAACAGGAAAGAATTAGGGTGGGGAAGGGAGGGGGAGAGGAAAAAGGGAGGGCTTAAAAAAAAAAAAGGAGGAAGAAACGAGGGAAAAAAAAAAGAGAAAGGGGAAAGGGGGAAAGAAAAAGGGGAAAAGGGAGACAGAACAAAAAAAAAAAAATGCCAACGGGGGAATTTCCCCCCTTTAAAATTATTAGTTGGGGTT
>NC_051408.1:5590704-5590930 GCF_015228065.2 Penaeus monodon | reverse complement strand
CCCCATAATTGCCCTTCCCTTTATTGCACTCCCGCCCTCTCATTTTTATTATTGCATTTCCTTGTCAAATTTTAGTGCCACTCTTTCGTACGCTGAAACACCACGCTAAACTATTAATCCCATGAGCTCCTGTGCCATATGGCAAAAGGGGTCGCGGCTGCCTGTCATGAATTGTCAAGGTTTGACCGTGGCAAAAATCCTTACATGTGCTTGCTGCGTACCTAAC
>NC_051408.1:5590110-5590606 GCF_015228065.2 Penaeus monodon | reverse complement strand
TTTACATTATTTACATATTTATATTATTCGGCTGATTAAGATCATAATCTAAACACATGTTTCAAAAGTCTTAGAAGATATCACTAAAAATACAGCAAGTGCTTCCTTCAGGCAGTAATAACCTTGAAGTTCTTAATAGCATTCACATGATAAAACTAAAAAGACGTAAAGCGAATTACTGTAAATTACATTACGATAATATCACCTCTTATATGAAAAAAAAAATTAAGGAAAGTAATTTGAGAAGCAAATTTTGGTCGCATACTGACGCTCGTAGAAGGAAAATTTTTCCCAGGTATACAACCAAAGAGAATTTTCGTACAAACAAGAATTCACGCGTTATTTGTATGACCTTTCCATATGCAGATGTTAAACCTACATATTCAAATTAAGGGTTACATACACCCTTATTTTATATATGTGCATGTCATTTATTCAGCAGCGTGTATGTAGTACTAATGTTGCACATTCAAGCTACGTTCTCCTCATCGTAAAG
>NC_051408.1:5589824-5590043 GCF_015228065.2 Penaeus monodon | reverse complement strand
ACGCGCACTGCTTACAAGAACGCATCGTGATACACGGATGTCATACTG
Source organism: Penaeus monodon (assembly GCF_015228065.2). Classification (NCBI taxonomy): domain Eukaryota; kingdom Metazoa; phylum Arthropoda; class Malacostraca; order Decapoda; family Penaeidae; genus Penaeus; species Penaeus monodon. The sequence continues at coordinate 5,589,995 of NC_051408.1, read as the reverse complement.
CATTTACTAAATCATATTTAATTTCAGCTGTGATATGATATATCAGTATATACAGAGCAAGACGTGAAAAAATTATGGTAATTCACTTGAGCATCCATTAGCAACAGCTATGAAAGAGAATGAGAAATTTAGGGAATTAGAAAAAATAAGTTTGGTTGAATGATCCATCAG
>NC_051408.1:5588564-5588832 GCF_015228065.2 Penaeus monodon | reverse complement strand
GTTTGCCGTGACGATGACCCCAAGATCGTTATCTGCTTCACAGACGAACACCTTCTCGTTATCTTCAGCTTTCGGTTTCAACACGAGTTCCGATCTGAGGGGGAAAGATAAGGCTATAAGTGACGGGTAAGATACAATTATCTGTGCTGGAAGATAGAGATAGGGGGAAAAAGGGGGAAGAGGAGAAGGGTGGATAATGGATAATGTTTTCTTTTTCTTTCTTTTTTTTGGGGGGGGGGGAGGGGAAGAGAATGTTGGATGACGTGGG
>NC_051408.1:5588108-5588211 GCF_015228065.2 Penaeus monodon | reverse complement strand
ATGGACTGATTCGGAGAGGAGGGGAAAAGGACCAGGATGATTGGGAGGCGTTGCAGCGAATCCCATTTGGGTGAAATATTAATGAGTGAGGCCCCCGCGTGCG
>NC_051408.1:5586648-5586925 GCF_015228065.2 Penaeus monodon | reverse complement strand
GTTAATAAAAGCAATTCATACTTTTCCCGTCGCCTTCCAGTATCTCTGCTGCCTTTACCTATAACTAATTCAGCTTTTCTCAGGACACGCAGGATAAGTCAGAATACACAATCATACCTCGATGGTTTGAGTCATCTTTTATTTATGAATAATTCTCCGTGATCTTTTTATCCTCGGCTGGAGAGAAACCCCAGAGGAATGACGTTCAAGATTTTTTTTTCTTTTTTAGCTTTATGAAGACGTCGCGAGTGGGAGAGGAGATGGAAGAGAGACGGAA
>NC_051408.1:5586372-5586559 GCF_015228065.2 Penaeus monodon | reverse complement strand
ATAAAAATGCGAGGAGAGAAAGGAAAAGAAAACAATGAAGTGCGAGTGAATCGGTGATAAAAAGATAGAAAGCAACGGGATAAAAAAAAGAACCAGAGAGAACGAAAGTGCAGAGAGAAAAGAGAATAAGAATTTAAAAGAAAGAAAGATTTAAACAAAAAAACAGGTATAAAGAAGGAAAGATAAA
>NC_051408.1:5585864-5586206 GCF_015228065.2 Penaeus monodon | reverse complement strand
TACGAGGACACAGTAGCAAAACGACAAACAGCCAGAAATCAAATGCGAAGAGACGTAGCGGGGAAGAGAGAGATAGAGAGGAAGAGGAGGAGGGGAGAAGGAGAGAAGGAGAGAGAGAAAGAGGGGAGGGGGGTACGAAGCGCTGGAGTGCCCCCAATATTGGCTTTGTGTGTTCGTTGTGGCTGCAGTGGCTTCAGCTGTGTGGTGATATCGAGTCACTTGGGATAATTGTGATTGAGAGGCAGATAGAGAGATAGACAGATGGCTGGGCAAGCAGATAGCCAATTAAAATGGCAGATAGATTGATGCATGCATGGTAGGCAGGCGGATAGAGAAAGAAAT
>NC_051408.1:5585080-5585185 GCF_015228065.2 Penaeus monodon | reverse complement strand
ACGATTATGTTTTATTTTATTTGTTGTATAAGGATAGATAGCTCCCCAATGTAAAACCAACGATAGTTTGCTAAAACATATTTTTTATTATATATATAATTAAGG
>NC_051408.1:5584576-5585009 GCF_015228065.2 Penaeus monodon | reverse complement strand
CAAAAAGATATGTTTGCCCACGCTTGTTTCTGTGTGTGTTTGTGAATAAGTGTATCTCACTCTTATACTTCTTTATTTTCATTCCCCTTTGCGTGTGTCCCTGTCCTATTTATTCCAACAACAATAACAAACATAAATAAACATCGCACCCCATCTCCCAGCAAGCAAACCCACCTCGTCACTGTTCCTCCAAACACCCCTGGCGTGTGCTTGGTGGTGGCGCCCTCGAGCGTCGTGCCCCTCGAACGCCAGGTGATGTTGGAGGGCGGGAGGCTGGAGGAGGTTTCGCAGGTGAGGGTGACCTCTTGGTCCTCGTCGACGGTGCTGGGGGACACCCATCCGGAGACCTCCCAGGCAGGGACTGTGGCGGCAGGAGGAGAAGGAGGGAGAGAGGGTAGCTGGTTAGTAAACAGGTTCTTATTAGAAAAAGCGA
>NC_051408.1:5584301-5584555 GCF_015228065.2 Penaeus monodon | reverse complement strand
GAGAAATGGATAGATAGGGAAAGGGATATTTAGGTAGGTATGGAGGGAGATGATAAGAGATGTGAGATTTTGGTTAAAACTGATAACAGATAGGCAAGTTAATAGTAAAAGGGCTATATAGATGGGTGGTAAAATAAAAGACAGTATTAGACAGTTAGATGGAGGGTAGATAGATAACGAAGGACTAAAAATGGAGAAATAAAAAGGAGATTAGTCATTTAAAAAAAAAAAAAAATGAGATCACTTATTGAGAA
>NC_051408.1:5583749-5584201 GCF_015228065.2 Penaeus monodon | reverse complement strand
TATATATATATACGAAACAAAATCAAATGATAATCCAAACCTAATTATCGACTAAGATACGGTATGGAATCAGGACAAAAGAAATAATTAATTTAGGCTAATGATCAGGCGCCAGTACAGTAACTTCTGAGCAGGTAATTAGTCCTAATTAGAGAAAATCCCAAAGAACTAAATTCCTTCTCAAATTTTCCAGAAACAGCGACTGAAAATGAGATGCATTTCCTGGGGCAAAGTAGAAAAAAAAAATTAACAAATGAGGAAGAGAGGAGAAAAGGAAAGGAAAAAACACAGAAAGACAAATGAAAAGGGAAATACTAGGAAATCTAATTATATCTAAATAACGAAGATGAACAGAAACCTCTAGGAAAATATAATGTAAATTTTGTTGACAAAAACTAATAAATTTTATTAAATCCAGGTATGAATCCAACGAAGAAAAATAATATAAAATT
>NC_051408.1:5581433-5581620 GCF_015228065.2 Penaeus monodon | reverse complement strand
CACACAAAAGATGGATCGTCGTGAAGGCGCTCATTGGCTTCTTGGTGGCCAGGCTCGTGACCTCACATTTGACCTCGGCTTCGTTATCCGCCGCCGTGACCTTGAATTCCGTCCCTGCCTTGGTCATGGTGCCCTCGTGGATGACCTTGATCGGGAGTTTCTCGTTGCCTTTGTACATTCTGAGGAC
>NC_051408.1:5580908-5581031 GCF_015228065.2 Penaeus monodon | reverse complement strand
GAAGTAGAAAAGGGGATAAGAGAAGGAAAAGAGATAGATAAAACAATTGTTAAGAAAAAAAAATCTAGAAAAAAAAAGGGAAAAAAAGAAAAAAATCAAAGAAAAAAAATAACAATCTAGAAT
>NC_051408.1:5580536-5580839 GCF_015228065.2 Penaeus monodon | reverse complement strand
TAACTCGGAGAAAATGAGAAAGTAAAAGGAGTAATGAAAACCGATGGACAGATAAATCTTTACGTAAATAGATAAGAAAATGAGACACACCAAATAACGAAAATCAATAGACGAATAAACCGGTGATTAGATAAATCGAAAAAAAAACACACGAAAATATGAAAGAAAAGAATGAACTTAATAATGTCGATTTATATGAAGATCACAAGAGAAATATAAGCAACGAAATATGAAAAAAGTCGATGAAAATCAACTTAATCGCCACTGGTTTCCTAGTAATGAGATCTGTCTATTTAGATTAAT
>NC_051408.1:5580422-5580514 GCF_015228065.2 Penaeus monodon | reverse complement strand
AAATCGGTTTTGAATATTTCAGCACATTAACCTTTTCTGAGTTTGGAAAATGCATTACTATGATTGACTGTAAATGGCGTGTCGCTCTCTCC
>NC_051408.1:5579252-5579584 GCF_015228065.2 Penaeus monodon | reverse complement strand
TCTGCTATTATCAATATTGTTGCTACAGTTATTTTTCATGTTCAGTAGCCCTTAATAGTTATGGATGGCCCCTTTATTACAAAAACATTTTACTTTTAAATTATTTATGGTTTACAAACTATTTAAAAACGGGCTATTTACTTTTTAAAATTTTAATACTACTACTTTATACTATGCTGCTGGTGCGGGTTATGTTTACGGCAAATTTAACTTTTATTATACTATAGGGAATTAATATTACTACTATATTTGCTAAAATTTACTACTCCTAAAATATATAAATTATTTCTGTTGATGCTGTTACTATAAATATTTCCGCAAATCCCATTATT
>NC_051408.1:5578899-5579201 GCF_015228065.2 Penaeus monodon | reverse complement strand
AACCACTACGGCTTCTTTCCTTCTCTCTACAACCCTTTCTCTTCCTACAACTACTACAACCAACTACAACTCACGTGATATTGGGGGGTGGATTCCCCCCATCGGTGGTGCAAACGACCCCCAGTGTGTTGCCTGCTACGACCGCTCCCTCGGCCTCCACGACCTCTACGACGGGTGTTCCAGGTCGTTCTGGTAATGGGGAAAATATCTCCTCGTTGGTATGAAATTTTGTGTATAAGAAACTTTTTTTTTTTTTTTTGAGAAAGAAGGAAGTAAGTGGTAAAATTGTGTTGTGTATAAGA
>NC_051408.1:5578635-5578850 GCF_015228065.2 Penaeus monodon | reverse complement strand
GAGGAAGTAGGAGGTAAGTGATAGGATTAAGTGGTGTAAGGTGTCTTTAAAATAGAGGAAATATGTTGTTGCTAAAGATTATTTGTTGCAGTAGGTATGTTGCATATTTGGGATGTAGAAGAATAATGCAATAAGAATGTATGGACGAACGTAAACAAACATACATACAAAATCCCAAAATTTTATTCATTCACTCACTCTGTCCTCTCGCTCTT
>NC_051408.1:5578143-5578597 GCF_015228065.2 Penaeus monodon | reverse complement strand
TCGCAAACAAACACACACCAAAAACTACACAAACAAAAAAACCCTACACAACCACACACGCAAAAAAAAACACCCCACACACCACAATCACTCACTTACTAAACACACAAACAAACAAACAAACACACACATACCCCCACACAAAAAAAAACACACCCCCAACAACACACACACAAACAAATAAACAAACCCCACCAAACAAAACAAACACACACGCAAAAAACACCCCACCAAAACCACTCTAAAAACCACACTCACAAATTTGAGGGTTTGATGACGTTTTTTTCCGGCTGACTTCACTCTCGGCATCCGGATTGTGGGCTCGGCACTCTACCGTCGCCTCACTCATTTTCCTCATTCTCGTGAGGTAGTGAGTGAGGCGAGAGGTGGTGACCCAGCCTCCGCCCTCATCTTCAGTGATCACGGGCGGGCCAGCTGTGGTGCGCTCGCCTGC
>NC_051408.1:5577827-5578117 GCF_015228065.2 Penaeus monodon | reverse complement strand
TACTGGTGAGTGAGGGGTGAGAGAGACGAATTCAGATATCATTCCCCCCTCCTTCTGAGGGGGAGAGGTGAGAGAGAGGAAGGGTGATGAGGGAGAGAGGGGATGAGGGGGAGAGGTGAGAGAGAGGAAGGGTGATGAGGGAGAGAGGGGATGAGGGGGAGAGGGGATGAGGGGGAGAGGTGAGAGAGATGAAGGGTGATGAGGGTGAGGGTAAGAAGTGAGAGAGAGAGAAGAGGCGATGAGGATGAGAAGTGAAACAAGGAAATGGTGTTGAAGACAAGGAATGAGAT
>NC_051408.1:5577180-5577622 GCF_015228065.2 Penaeus monodon | reverse complement strand
CGTAAATAAGAAGTGAAAGAGAACAAAGGGAAATTATAAGGCAAAAAGAATGAGGGAAAAAAAGAGCAAAGGGGCGAAAGGATGGGTTTAGGGGAAAAAGAAAAGAATGATAAGTAAGTATATGATACGCCCTTTTTTTGATGGTTAAAAAGATATGATAGGGTTTAAAAAATGGCCCGGGTATGCTAATTAGGGTATTTGGGAATAACTTGGGGGGGGGTTGGGGAAAATTGTATTTGGGAAAAAAAAGATAAGGGAAATTTAAAACGCTTTTTTGGGGTTTCAGGAAATTAGTAAAGTCCCAAAAAAGCAAGGGGGTTTATAGAAAAAGGTTCGGTCAAATTTTTCACCCGTTTTTAATGCAGGAATATGACAAGCTTTTAACATTGTGACGGCCATGTTGATACAGAAAAAATAATTCATAATTCACATATAATGTGTT
>NC_051408.1:5576596-5576917 GCF_015228065.2 Penaeus monodon | reverse complement strand
TTTGTTTTCGGAATATGAAATCGTTCCGTCTCGCAGGCAGATACAATCTTTTCCGATTCCTCCAACAATAAACCCTTTCCCATCTCTCGTCTACGTAACAGTCTCCCTGTCATGCCGTCTGCCTGACTGCCTGACGCGGCCATACTCAGTTCGTAAGCCCTCGGGGGTTCTAAATAAGCCCTGGACAGGGCATGCCCGTCCCCCGCTCCCCCTTGACAAAACGCCCTCCCTCTCTGGTATCGGGTTTACATGAGGGGAACGTTTAGCCCTTTGGGAAACACACTCGATGCTAACGATCTTCCACATACTCCATTCAGGTGT
>NC_051408.1:5575199-5575510 GCF_015228065.2 Penaeus monodon | reverse complement strand
AATATAAAAATGGAAAAGACAAACAAATAGACAGATAGATAGATTGTTTCACTGAACAAGGACAAACGTGCCTAAAAAAAATTAGCAAATTTGATCTTATGTGTTTCGTCATTATATTCAGTTAAATTCTTTTAAATTCTCATGTTTTGCTTGCCGATTATGTTTTGTCGATTATGTTTTGATTAAATTCATAAGATGTTTGATATAACCCAAAAGGATATGATTAAATTTGAAAGAACTAGCTTATAGAAAATGGAAAGATGCTGAGGAAGGGGTGACTGTCCTGATCCTGTTTCACTTTTGTTTAATTT
>NC_051408.1:5574404-5574484 GCF_015228065.2 Penaeus monodon | reverse complement strand
GAGGGTCGCGTGTGATAGCATAGCCGCGGGACACCTGCTATCGAGCGATGCAGGTAAATGTTGGTGCGGTCCTTCCTCCT
>NC_051408.1:5572683-5572796 GCF_015228065.2 Penaeus monodon | reverse complement strand
GCCTGGAGTCACGTTTTAAACTATATTCCATGCAGAGTTCAAAGGGTGATACACATGCGCCGACTTTCCTCCGCCCATTCTCTACCACACTCCTTATCCTCATGTCACTTGCA
>NC_051408.1:5571942-5572233 GCF_015228065.2 Penaeus monodon | reverse complement strand
TGCCTGCCTGTACATGTCCGGAATCAGGTCCAGCCGCCGGCCGCTCTTGCCACTCCCACTGTTCCAGCAAGCATGATGAACGCGCCTTTAACCGGCCTTTGCATCATGACTTCCGGCGCGGCAAGAACAACGCCGCCTCTATTCCTTTGCAACATAACAGCGCGTCGAACTATGCAACCAACTTGTAACAACAATGGTCTGTATCATGTGTTCAGTGTCTGACCTTCTATACTTCGTCGGTCGATCGATCATCGAAATACGAATAGAAATATACTCGTGAAAGATTCATAA
>NC_051408.1:5571248-5571836 GCF_015228065.2 Penaeus monodon | reverse complement strand
GCGCGCGTGCATTCTTCCCCTCTGCCCCTTCCCCACATCTTTCTCTTCTCTCCCTCCCCACCCCTGGTAAGGAGGTCCCTCCCCCCATTTGACTCCCCCATCCTTCCCTTGCTCTTTCTCCATCCTCCCCCCCCCCCTTCCTGCCTCCACTTCCTGCCTCTCTATCCTCCCTCCTTTACTCCCTCTTCATCCTCCCTCCCTTCCTCCCTCTCGTCCTCCCTCCCTTCCTCCCTCTCTATCCTCCCTCCCTTCCACCCTCTTCATCCTCCCTCCCTTCCTCCCTCTCCCTCCTCCTCCCCTTCCTCCCTCTTCATCCCTCCTCCCATTCCTCCGTCTCCTCCTCTCCCCCAGCTTGCTTAATGGGCTGGTGCCTGGCGTAAGTGCCTTGGAAGAGCACGGGATGATGCAGAGAGCCTTCCCGAGAGCCTGTAGTGCCTCAGTGTCAGTGTTCGCAAGGCGGGGTGCCAGGGTGCCAGGGTGCCAGGGTGCCTGGTCATCACACCTCAAGCCAGGGCGACGGAGGATGTGACGGAGGACAAAACTCATGTCTTTGAGGTGATTAATGGGGTATGCTAATGTCTCTTCTTA
>NC_051408.1:5570248-5570985 GCF_015228065.2 Penaeus monodon | reverse complement strand
TTTCCACATCTCTGCTGTAAGCTTAACTACCAATATGTCAAAAAATATATATATGTGTGTCTGTCTACCAAAAGCTTCCAACGTATCCTAATTTAATAGATACACAATTACCCCCATTTGCAATCCCTCCCCCCTCCGATTGCATTTAAGATCACGCCGCCTAATCACTCACAAGTGCAACGATTAATCTGCCCGGAAATTAAATGGCTCTGTCGGCAACCTCGCCTGTCTGGTCGGAGATTAAGGTATAAAGACACGTTCAAGAAAGTAAATGAATGCTTTTTATAGTGTTTGCAGATATTTTGCAATGAAAACACGTTCAAGAAAGTAAATGAATGTTTATTTTTTATAGTGTTTGCAGATATTTTGCAATGAAAACACGTTCAGGAAAGTGAATGAATGTTTTTTTATAGTGTTTGCGGATTTTTATTATTTTATATTGATTTTTTGCAATGAAAACGCGTTCAAGAAAAAAAAAAATTATAGTGCTTGCAGATTTTTATTTTAATTTTTTTTTTTCAACGAAATCGCGTTCAAGTAAGTGAATTAATGTTTTCTATATATTTATATTTTTGCAGATTTTTAAATTTTCAATACTGATTTTTTTTTTCAATGAAAACACGTACAAGAAAGTGAATAAATGTTTTCTTTTTTACAGATTTTTTATTTAATACTGATTTTTCTTTCAATGAAAACACGTTCAAGAAGTGAATAAATGTTTTCTACAGTGCTTGCAG
>NC_051408.1:5570086-5570216 GCF_015228065.2 Penaeus monodon | reverse complement strand
GCATTGTTGACGCTCTACATTCGCAAGGGTGAAGTTATGCAATAGTGACGTCATACAGTCGATCAGACATTCCAGTTTTATGTCGATTACCTTTACCCACCTCCCACCCTTTTACCTGCATCCTTATCCA
>NC_051408.1:5569242-5570066 GCF_015228065.2 Penaeus monodon | reverse complement strand
ACGATTTCCTGTTCGTCTTGGCCTCTTTCTTCTTCACGTACTCCGTTCCCTTCCTCTTACCTTAATCCCTTGATCTGTCTTCCCTTAATCCATTACCTTGCCTTTTGCTCTAACCTTACTTGCCTTCCTGATTCTTATTTTTCCTTTGCCCTGTGTTCTTTACCTTTAAACCTACCCGCACTTACCTTATTCTTTAAACATACCCTTCTTTACCCTCCTTCCTTACCTTAATCTCTGAACGTACCCTCCCTCACCCTCTTCCTTGCCTTAATATTCCAACCTACCCTTCCTCCCCCTCCTCCTTTACTTTAATCTTCCAACCTACCTTTCCTTACCCTCCTTCTTCCTTACCCTCCTCCTTATCCCTCGTCTTTACCTTAATCTCTGCACCCTCCTTCACCCTCCTCCCTTACCTTAATCTTCCAACCTACCCTTCCTTACCCTTCAAACCTACCCTTCCTCACCCTCCTCCCTTACCTTAATCTTCCAACCTATACCCTTCCTTACCCTTCAAACCTACCCTTCCTCACCCTCCTCCCTTACCTTACCTTAACCCCTTTCCTTCACCTCCTTCCTTCTTCCTTACTCCTACCTACCTTTCCCCTCCTCCCTTACCTTAATCTTCCAACCTATACCCTTCCTTACCCTCCTCCCTTACCTTAATCTTCCAACCTATACCCTTCCTTACCCACTCTTCCTTACCTTGAACCATCCACGTGATCGTCGCCGGAGGATTAGATGGCGAGGACCTGCAAATGACGACGAATTCCTGCCCGGCTGCCACCACAGAAGGCCCTGTCACGTCCACGCCCTTCGGTCCGTCT
>NC_051408.1:5568694-5568868 GCF_015228065.2 Penaeus monodon | reverse complement strand
TTATGAACCTTCCTACATATAATTGCATTTTGTGAAAATAAAGATATTAACTGTATCAACCTACCTTAATAACAATCAATCTAATTCTAACATTCTCACCTATCCTTCAAACTATCCTATCCGCCCGTCTAAACTTCCTCATTCTTTTATTATCTCTCTCTGTCATTCATATGT
>NC_051408.1:5568195-5568619 GCF_015228065.2 Penaeus monodon | reverse complement strand
CCGGCCCACTCACAGTGCACGGTGAGGGAGACGCTGGTGGAGAGCGGCGCCTGGAGGAGCGGGCTGGTGACTCGGCACTCGTACTCCGCTCCGTCTTCCTGGCGCGACCCCGTGACCTGCTGACTGCTGCTGACGCCCCCGGCTTCCCGCACGTTGCTGATGGGCGCCTTGGTGCTGACGGTCGCATCTGCCCTGTGGATCTGGTTGATGGAGGCGTGGTCCAGGGGCCGCCCGTGCCGGTACCAGAGCACCCAGGGGCGCGGGTTGCCCCCAAGGACGCGGCAGGTGAGGTTGAGGCGCTGGCCCTCCAGGAGGACGTCGCCGGCCGCGTAGCCCGTGATCGCAGGGGCGCTCGGGGGGTCTGGGGGGGGGAGGTTAGAGGGAGTGAATGAGCCGGACTGATTGAATAATTGGTCAGACATTC
>NC_051408.1:5568034-5568124 GCF_015228065.2 Penaeus monodon | reverse complement strand
CATGAACATGTATATGTAAAGGGTGATGGATCGTTTTAGTGAGGGAAAGGATTTGTGATTTTGATTAGGTACCATTTTGCTTGTGTTTGT
>NC_051408.1:5567423-5567557 GCF_015228065.2 Penaeus monodon | reverse complement strand
ACCATTCCAAACATTCGTTTCTCTGACCAAAACCAACCTGCTATTAACACAGGCAAATAGGCACCTAATCAAAATCGCAATTTTTTTCCCTCACAAAACCGGGCCCTCGCCCTTTCCTCCGTCCAGCAAATCCA
>NC_051408.1:5567182-5567345 GCF_015228065.2 Penaeus monodon | reverse complement strand
AGAATAACAAACTTTATCACGTATTATCCACACGCTTATCGTGCCTGCCAACAATTAGGAACTCAGCTCGAGAAATTCTTGTATTTTTTCTCGCCTCATTTTCGCGTGTGTTCCGACCACCCGCGTGCTTATTTATGTAGAAGGGAAGGTGCGCTGTGGGCAA
>NC_051408.1:5566684-5566760 GCF_015228065.2 Penaeus monodon | reverse complement strand
TAAATGTTTGATTTTTATTATGATTCACTTGTTTATTGATTTATCCTTGTTTCTATTCATTTGCGTGACAAGGTAC
>NC_051408.1:5566272-5566404 GCF_015228065.2 Penaeus monodon | reverse complement strand
TTAACCGACATATTCGTGCGTATTACCGGCCAGCATCGAGACCTTCTCACGCTACGGTTCGTGTCAAGAATGATATGCAAATGAAATTATTTCTTACCGATTCTTCTGCCACGTTCGTGTGAGATCGTGGAG
>NC_051408.1:5564681-5565151 GCF_015228065.2 Penaeus monodon | reverse complement strand
TGCTTGTATATATATACATCCCATTGTGATTTCTGTCTATGATATTGATTTTATATGTTGTCATTTTCCTATAAAATTGAGCGCGATATTGTGATTTAGATAATAATGACAGCCAGACATTAAGGATTTAATCTAAATCTTCTGCTTGATTAAAGCACTTGGCGACTTAGTAAATAATTCCTTTATATTTTGTGGCTGGGAAATGTCATAAAATCATCGATCATTATCGTAATTGCAAAGTTTGTTTGAAGATAGATTTTATTTATTTATTTTCTAGTTTTTTTTTTTTTTTTTTTTTTTTTTTTTTAGAATTTAAATGCATTTCTTTTTTTTTTTCTTTCTTTCTTTTTTTGGTGGGAGCTGATTTCGTTTTCATTGCTGTTTGAACGATTTTTGTTTGTTTGTCTGTTTTCTGGAACTAAAAGCATCAGTTGTATAATTTTATCAAGATAAGCTGAATATGAGGAACT
>NC_051408.1:5564470-5564592 GCF_015228065.2 Penaeus monodon | reverse complement strand
GTTCGCAAACGGGTTGCGAGGGCGTTGTGGTTGGTGGTCCCCAAAAAACCTAAAAGTTTCTTTTTGGGGGCCCCCCTTTTTTTGGGCCTATCAGTCCTTTTTTTAAAACGGATTTTTTAGGG
>NC_051408.1:5564321-5564443 GCF_015228065.2 Penaeus monodon | reverse complement strand
GCGTTTTTGGTTTTGGGGGGAAAGGGGGGGTATTGAATGTTTGGGTTGGGGGTTGTGGTTTGGTGGTCTTTTTGGGGGGGAAAAATTTTTTTTTTGGGGGTTTTTTTTTGGGGGGGGGGGGG
>NC_051408.1:5563924-5564163 GCF_015228065.2 Penaeus monodon | reverse complement strand
CACACCTCCCATTGTGATTTCTTGTCTATGATATTTTATATGTTGTCATTTTCTATAAAATTGAGGCGATATTGTGATTTAGATAATAATGACAGCCAGACATTAAGGATTTAATCTAAATCTTCTGCTTGATTAAAGCACTTGGCGACTTAGTAAATAATTCCTTTATATTTTGTGGCTGGGAAATGTCATAAAATCATCGATCATTATCGTAATTGCAAAGTTTGTTTGAAGATGCA
>NC_051408.1:5563655-5563829 GCF_015228065.2 Penaeus monodon | reverse complement strand
GGTGGGAGCTGATTTCGTTTTCTTTGCTGTTTGAACGATTTTTGTTTGTTTGTTTGTTTTCTGGAACTAAAAGCATTAGTTGTATAATCTTATCAAGATAAGCTGAATATGAGGAACTAAAAAAAAGAAAATAAATCAGATGAAAAACACTGAATTAAACATATCCAATTGGAT
>NC_051408.1:5563475-5563638 GCF_015228065.2 Penaeus monodon | reverse complement strand
TCGTTCGCAAAGCTTGTGTGCGTATGTGCGTATGTGCGTATTCGCCATAATCATAAAACCTGAGAAGTAATTTCGTGTAATTGGCTCTCTGTCCATTAGCGTCTGCGAGGAATTACATAGCTACATCAGTGCCATTTTAAAATAACAAGGAGTTTTATAGAGG
>NC_051408.1:5563196-5563260 GCF_015228065.2 Penaeus monodon | reverse complement strand
TTATGTGCATGTGTGTGAAGTCATTAAACGATAAAGACTCAACAGCAGTTTATGATTATGACGT
>NC_051408.1:5562389-5562993 GCF_015228065.2 Penaeus monodon | reverse complement strand
TCACCCAATATCCTAAACTGCCATGAGGGTCTGTGTCTCCCGAGGCCGTCACCCTTGAGAAAAGCCGACGTTAAATATAGGGGAACCGCGACCACCGCCCCTTCCTTGAGACTTCTATTGTAAACGTCTTCTATTGTATACGTCTTGGGAGGGAGGGGGCGGAGGGGGGAGAGTGGGGGGAGGGGAGAGAGTAGTGGGGAGAGAGGAGGAGAGGGAGGGGATGGTGGGAGAGAGTGGGGGTGAGGGGGAGAGGGAGAGGAAGGGAGAGAGTGGGGACGAAGGGAGAGGGGGAAGGGGAGGAAAAGGAGGAGATTGGTGGTGGTGAGAGGGTGAAGGGAGAGGAAAGGGAGGAGAGAGGAGATGGAGAGGGGAAAGGGGAGCAGATGGAGGGCAGAACGAAGGAGAGGAGGTGGAGGGAGGAACAGAGACAAAGAGAGGGAGAAGAGAAAAGGAGAAGAAAATGGGACGAAACGGGAAGAGAGATAGAGGCCAAAAAGATAGAGGTAGCGAATAAGGAGTCGACAGAGGAGAGAGGAGGATTAGGATTGGCGGGGATCTATCTTCATCCTGTCCGCCCAGGATACAATCCTTCGAGAACAGAGTA
>NC_051408.1:5562294-5562365 GCF_015228065.2 Penaeus monodon | reverse complement strand
GGCAGACGACAATCATTAATCTTTAGATGTATGTAAGGATATGCGTCAGCATCTGTGTCTGTTCTTTTGTC
>NC_051408.1:5561971-5562166 GCF_015228065.2 Penaeus monodon | reverse complement strand
ATCGTATACTTATGTGTGTGTATATGGATACGCTTTCGAATATACCTTTATTTTATTTACTTCATGCGTCCGTTTTCCAATAACCACATAATTACAACAATGCAATAACCTCGGGGCAGTAAATTCTAAAATGGATATACTAACTGGAAAAAAAATTCCCCCTGAACACTTATCTAAAATAAACAAGACTCCTTA
>NC_051408.1:5561778-5561843 GCF_015228065.2 Penaeus monodon | reverse complement strand
CTCTTTCTCCCTCGATTATAAACACCCAATCTACTATCCTACCTCATAATACTAATACTATTATA
>NC_051408.1:5560158-5561126 GCF_015228065.2 Penaeus monodon | reverse complement strand
AATTCACGCAAGACAGAAAAAAATAAATGAATAAATTCTTAGAAACAATAATAATAATAACAATGATAACACTCACGCAAGACAGAAAAAATAAACTCATTTTATAATCTAATAACAACAACAACAATAACACTCACGCAAGACAGACAGAGTAACGGACGCCACCAAGGACGTGGGCGAGTCCTTGAGGGCGGGGTGAAGGGCGCGGCAGGAGTACTGCTGGCCGTTGTCTGCAGGAGTGGGACGCAGAAGGAGCTTGCTTCGGACGCTCCACCGCCGGGGCTTCGTCGAGGCTTCCAGCTGCTCTTCGTGGAGGTCTGAGGGGGGGGAGAGGAGAGAGAGAGAAGTTGGTGGTTGAGGTGGAAATTGGTGGAAATGTGGTGGGTGAAGTTGGTGGAATTGGTGGGTGAAGTTGGTGGAATTGGTGGGTGAAGTTGGTGGAATTGGTGGGTGAAGTTGGTGGAATTGGTGGGTGAAATTGTTTGTTGTGGAAAAGAGGATGAAATTAGTGGTTGAGGAAGAGAGGTTGAAATTGGTTGTTAAGGAAGAGTGGGTGAAATGAGTGAAATTGGTGGCTGAAATTGGTAAAATTGGTAGCTGAGGAAGAGAGGCGGAAATTAGTGGTTGAGGAAGGGAGGTTGAAATTGGTGGCGGAGGAAGAGAGGTTGAAATTGGTGGCGGAGGAAGAGAGGTTGAAATTGGTGGCTTAGGATTGGGGATGGGGGACTATAATTAACGGTTGAAGACGGGTGCTTGAAATTGGTGAAATCGGAAAGGTGAGTGAAATTGGTTGCTGAGTTCTAGGTAACTGAAATTGGTGGTTGAAATTGGCGGTTAGAGATAAATGGTTCCTATTGCGACTGAATCTGAGATCTGTGTGAGAAAATAAATTGGACTGGAGATTCGCAGATGAAATTGGTGACTGAAAATTGGCGACTCGTATTGGAATTGGGATTAGAACTGATTAA
>NC_051408.1:5559675-5559938 GCF_015228065.2 Penaeus monodon | reverse complement strand
GAAAAAACATTGGAAAAATAGACTAGAAAATAGAAAATAAATTCGAAAATAGAAAAAAAACACTGAAAGGACAAAAAAAAAACATATATTGCAAAAAAAATGGAAACAAAATTTAATAATAACAAGAAATAAACTAGAAAACAAGTTACAAAAATAAGATATGAAACAAAAAGAAACACATCATTTATATTGCAATTAATACCCGTTATCGCTTAAGAATAATATACTTTAAAAAAAAAAAAAATTCTTACCAAAGACTACGA
>NC_051408.1:5559541-5559654 GCF_015228065.2 Penaeus monodon | reverse complement strand
AGAAGGGCGGGGGGCAAGGAAGAAGAGACAAAAGGAGATAAACGATTGAAGTGAGAAAAATAAAAGCATTAATAAAGATGATGTTGATAATGATAATAATGATATTTATAACG
>NC_051408.1:5559040-5559325 GCF_015228065.2 Penaeus monodon | reverse complement strand
GAAGATAAAATATTTACTGAAAGTAATACTACTCATAAAAATAGAAAGAAAACGACGAAGTAGAAAAAATAATAAATTATTTTGATAAGAGTAAATGTAATATCAGGTACAAATGTAATCACATCTAGCATGGAAATCAGAACACCCTTTGCCTCGCCTCAGCAGATGGCCACAGATGGCCCAGCAACTCATCTCCCAGCAGATGTGGGGGAAAATTTTGCCTGTCATTCCAAGATAAGAATGTTCTGATGCTGTGGACGCCGTGGCAACTGATCTCTCTGTGGT
>NC_051408.1:5558091-5558399 GCF_015228065.2 Penaeus monodon | reverse complement strand
TGTTGACTTTACTGAACAAAAGTCTCAGTAAAATTTCAAGCAGAAAATCATTTTGAAACAAATGAAAACATCCGGAAAAACGTATTAGAGAAAATTACACACAAAGGCAAATAAACGAAGGTAATTTGGGAGTGTGTCAGGAAATTCATGCAGAAAAAAAAATATGAAAATATATATACCAAAAAAATTTACATGCAAGAAAAGTTTCAGTGCGTTTCCCCCATGGCCTTGATTGGCGTGGATGCCATTATTTTGGCAGTTATATAGCATCATTATGGTTGTTGCAATGGTTACTTTGTAGTTATTAT
>NC_051408.1:5557022-5557381 GCF_015228065.2 Penaeus monodon | reverse complement strand
GCTTCAAATCACAATCAGGCAACAAACACTGGAACTCCGTCTTTGAACCAAACGACAAATAAAGCTTGTCTATCTGAAGTAAACGTGGGTGTATCTGAACCAAAGCTAAGATATCCAAATAAACAAACAAAGCTTGTGAGTATCTAAATAAAAAAAAACAAAGCTTGTGAATATCCAAGTAAACAGACAAAGCTTGTGATTATCTAAGTAAACAAGCAAAGCTTGTGAGTATCAAAATTTACAAGCAAAGGTTGTGAATATCTAAATAAACAAACAAATATTGTGTATCTGAACCAAAAGCTGGTGTACCTGGACCAAAATAAATGTATTTGAATAAAGTATAAAAAATGGCGTAATTG
>NC_051408.1:5556805-5556996 GCF_015228065.2 Penaeus monodon | reverse complement strand
GTGTATTTATATTTGAAAAAAGGTATTTGGAGAATAACTGGTGTACTCGGACCGAAACAAGTGTATATGAAAAATTTTTTTAGAATCCTGGTGTAATTGAAATAAAAAAGTATTTGAGTTTTTAAAATATATATATATATAAACTGATATACCTGAACAAAAACATCTAAATTCGCAAGACAAAAAAAAAA
>NC_051408.1:5556429-5556690 GCF_015228065.2 Penaeus monodon | reverse complement strand
GAACTAAAATCCGGAAGACAAAAAAAAAATGTATATCTAAACTAAAATCCGGTATATCTGAATTCGAAAACAAAGAAACAGAGGTTGCGTATTTGAATTAGAAGGGTGATATTGCTGTAATTCGTGGATTTCCATTAATCTACTCACAGCTGCCGGTTTGTTATGATTTTGTTTGGCTTAGAACGAACTATTAAATGTGTCTAATCTTCATCGGTATTTTCTAAGAATTACATTACTTTTTGTAAAGTTGCTTTTTTGGGG
>NC_051408.1:5555313-5555955 GCF_015228065.2 Penaeus monodon | reverse complement strand
GAACTACATATATCTAATTATGATTAATCTGCTCCCGACCGCAGTGCATTAATGTCTAACGTCAGTGGGAAATGCAAGGGGAAAAAAATAAATAAAGGTGTATGAGGAATGGTGATAAAAAAAAAATAGTGTATGAGGAATTTGGGGAAGAAAAAGAAAAGGGTTAGTGTCTTTGATAAGATCTTGATGGGGGTTCAGGTTGACGGGGTTTAAATTGACGGAGGTTCGATTTGACGGAGGTTTCACTTGACGGGATTCAGATTGAGGAGGTTTAACTTGACGGGAGTTCAACTTGACAGAGGTTTAACTTGACGGGGGTTTTACTTGACAGAGGTTCAGCTTGGAAGAGATTCAACTTGATGGGGTTCAACTTGACGGGGGTTCAACTTGATGGGGTTTAACGTGATAGGGTTTAACTTGACGGGAGTTCAACTTGACGAGGGTTCAGTTTGAGAGAGGTTCAACTTTGTTCGTCATTGTTCTTACTTATATGTCATCTTTTCTCTCTTTCTCCTTTTTCTCATTGAGTCTTTCTCCCTCTTTCACTCTTTCGCCTTTTACTTCATTGTTTTTTTCGGAAAAGGTATGAAACTCATCATAGAAAACGGGGGATAGGTTCTGCGGTCACCGTTTTAAATTCTG
>NC_051408.1:5554107-5554326 GCF_015228065.2 Penaeus monodon | reverse complement strand
ATACCCTTTTTCTCATTTCCCTCTTTCCAAAAATACTGTCAATATGATACCATTTCCCAAAGCTATTCCAACCTTTTAGAAAAAAAAAACACCCACACGGAAATGTATAGGAAAACTGGAATACAAACGTTTATCTTTTCAGAGCACACACCCACATGAACGTTTGTTGTGAAGTAAAATCTGAAAATGGTGTGTGTGGGGGGGGGGGGGCAAACATGT
>NC_051408.1:5553177-5553372 GCF_015228065.2 Penaeus monodon | reverse complement strand
ATATTAAAAGAAAATATACGAACCTTTCTCTTAATGATATATTTAGCTCCGAAAGGGCCTCGTAAAAAGTGCTTCCCAGAATACCATTGTCTTAAACCGAAGCCTGAGAATACCCGGATGACGGCCCTCAACCGTGTTCGATTTCGTGGAATCTACACTCCTGCCACTCTTTGTCTCCTTGCGATTCGAACAGTT
>NC_051408.1:5552811-5552918 GCF_015228065.2 Penaeus monodon | reverse complement strand
GAAAAAGAAGTAGATAAATAGTTAGGAGATAAAGTCATGGATAAAGAAAAGGGAATGAAAGGTAATAGAAAGAATGAAAATGAAGAGAGAGGAAGGACGTAACGACG
>NC_051408.1:5552427-5552565 GCF_015228065.2 Penaeus monodon | reverse complement strand
TCCAGACTGAGGGTATTGTTGCGCAAAAAAAAAGAGTCGTTTTGAGGAAGAAGTCGTTATATCGCGTAGTCGTCGTTTTGTGCAAGGTCACGGATCTTCTCAACGTACGAACGAAAATAAGTCGTATGCGTTTTCACA
>NC_051408.1:5552206-5552396 GCF_015228065.2 Penaeus monodon | reverse complement strand
CCTTTGAGTTTTAGAGAGACGTAGGCCTATGTTGTAAGCCTAAAAGTGTTTTTTTCTCCCTTCTTAATTCTCATAATGGAGAGCTCTGTGCCTTTTTTTTTCTTTGTGTAAGTATGAAGCGTCTATGTATTATCATTTTCGTTATTTGCATCATTTCAGAAAAATGAAAAGATCCATAATTATAACAGAT
>NC_051408.1:5551232-5551528 GCF_015228065.2 Penaeus monodon | reverse complement strand
CGTTTTAAGATCCTTAAACGAAAACCGGAGAAAAATATTGATCTATATTCGATGTATTGTTTATTTGCAATATTTGAGAAATATTGTTATTACTGTTGTTATTCCTTCTCATTTTCTTGTCATTGCTTTTGGTTGCGGTTTGTATATTCTTGAAAGTTTCGGAAAATGGAGGCGTTTTTCTTGTCCCGCACAAGAAAAATTTATAAGAAAAAATAAAAGTGTAATAGAAATTCATTTTACTCTAGGGTCGTGTTCCCTGTAAAAGTAGCGCATTTCTAATTAACTAAAGTACGTAC
>NC_051408.1:5550178-5550328 GCF_015228065.2 Penaeus monodon | reverse complement strand
AGCTTAGAACAGACCTTGAGCATGAAACTTCCCACGAAAGCGTGTAATCTTATAACTCATGTCCAGCCAACTCGTTCTCGCCGACTCATTTCGTTTCAGCTTCAGAAACTTCGAGAATGGAAGTCTGTGGCTCGGTGTGCATGACTGACC
>NC_051408.1:5549667-5549897 GCF_015228065.2 Penaeus monodon | reverse complement strand
GTGGCCAACGCAGCAACGCCCCCACACGACCCAGACTTTCCTCAATTACTTCGCAGACCCCGGCAAGAAGCACACGAAGCAAATCTCACGCAGCAGGGAATGTTTAAAGTAACTCTGGCATGAAAATTCTTATGATCTGTGAGCTCAATATCCTTTCACCGTTATCACACAGGAATAAAATGCCGGTTTGTGAAAGATATGAATATTACATGCACGTGTTCAGAACGAGT
>NC_051408.1:5549354-5549615 GCF_015228065.2 Penaeus monodon | reverse complement strand
ACTGCAGGGGGCGCAGAGAGTGTTATCGCCGAAGTAAAAATCATGGTAATGCAAAGAATCTATTTCACATTTACGCCTTTTTATTGGAGTATTACATAACAGCGGGGTAACAGCACGGAGATGATATAGCAGGATAGCAGAATTCTGTGCCAGCGGTGTGATGGTATAGATATAATGAAGTAATGGTTGAATTGTAACGTATATGCTTGCGTAACTGGGTGATGCTGCACTGTAATACTGATTATTTGTTCTAATTTTATG
>NC_051408.1:5549018-5549268 GCF_015228065.2 Penaeus monodon | reverse complement strand
ATTTTGTCACAATCTATGATTCTTTTAACAAGTGTCGTTCAAAATAGGTTTACATGTGTTATTTATGTCGTAAATAACGTTATAAACCCTGGAAACCCAAAGTAGCTGTTGCAGTATCGTAGGCAGTGAATTGGTATTGATCAAATTAACATCAGCCGTAGTCTGGATGCCTAACATCAACCGTGGCCTGGTTTTGGCAGTACCCTTTCGTCTGGTTAGATTACCTTTGAACAAATTTCGTCATATCTCC
>NC_051408.1:5548504-5548971 GCF_015228065.2 Penaeus monodon | reverse complement strand
ATCCAGCTAAGGGCCAGGAAAGTACGGCCTCTGGTCCAGTAGCACCAAATGTGATAACTATAATCATCTTTTTATATCCTTTTTAAAACAAATACGAATTTCATCTCCCCACTCATTTTCACGACAAGCAGGTAAAAAATTAAGTAATGAGACTAATGCGAGAGACAATACCATTAATATTTACTTTTTATGCTTTTAAACTCTAGCTTGAATATAAAGACCTAATAAATGTTTTTTTTTTATCTCTCTCTCCTTAAAGTTTAAACTATAAAGTAAATCATCTCAGGATAATGTAGCTTTACCCCCTGCCTAATTATAAAGAGTATTTTCGCCATTAGTCATGAAAAATGATAAACTCTATAAGCATAATTCTACGCTTGCTAGTGCCTCGTAAACGAATTCTTTATGAAGATGAAAATGTGGGTAAGAGCTTGCAATGTCATGTGCCGGATCTTTACTATGCATTG
>NC_051408.1:5548397-5548469 GCF_015228065.2 Penaeus monodon | reverse complement strand
AAGTTATGTGCAGTATGTTTCATGAACGTATATATATACTGCATGTATGAATTGTATATCTGTCTACCTATA
>NC_051408.1:5547795-5548215 GCF_015228065.2 Penaeus monodon | reverse complement strand
CGCTAGGGAGATAACCATTCTTCTCTTTCCTTCTTCTCATCTTTTTCATTCTTTCCATTATTTGTCTCTTTCTCTTTTCCTAACACTCTTTCTCTCCCTTCCCTCTTTCTCTTTCTTCCCGATCTGTCTTTCTTCCTCGTCCCTTCTCTCTCTTCGCCTTTCCTCTCTTTTCCTACTGTTCATCTGTCTCCCTCTTTCCTATTCTTTATCTTTCTCCCTTTTTCCTTCTCTCTCTTTATCCCCTCTCTCTCTTCCCACTCTGTCCTTCTTCCTTTTCCCTTTCTCTCTCTTCCTATTTTAAATCTTTCTCCCTCTTTCCCTCTCTGAATCTGAGAACCATACTGGAATGCAATGAATTATTTGTCAACTGTACCATACCGTAATAAACATTTAAATACTAGTGTTGTAATGTGACACTTT
>NC_051408.1:5547232-5547474 GCF_015228065.2 Penaeus monodon | reverse complement strand
CTTAGGCACGAAAAACTGAAGGGAGTTTATTGAGTGTGAAAAGATCGTCTCTGTTTTAATGGTTCCTTTAACTGGTCGTTCTGTCAAAAAGGATACTTGTTTTCTGAGAGTTTCAGTGGCCTGTAAATTCCTTCAAAAGAGCTGGGAGTCTCTCTTGGATACAAACGTGACTGTCAATTTTTTTCATTATTATTGTTGTTGGTTGTACGGTTTCATCGCTATCCGCACTGTCAACCATAAAA
>NC_051408.1:5546414-5547125 GCF_015228065.2 Penaeus monodon | reverse complement strand
TGGACAATGAATCACAAACACATTTCTATGATTGTTGTGCACTTGTTACATATTCCCTCTTCCTGATGTACACTCACTGTGGACGTACATATTTGGCTAAGATAGATTATTCATTTCTATATCATTTAATAATTTAATCCTACTTCATTCTTAGCTTAGATATTTGCTTATTAAGGTACTGTAATATCACGATATCACCAAGATTTCTGCCCTCAATCAGCACTTCTCAAACGATACGTTGTTTACATCTCGTTACTGTGAGTACCTTTTCACTCATAAACCATTAAGTCCCAACTCATGTGTTTTTCACCTGAGTCTTAGATCCTCCTATCGCTTTTACGTATGACAGTAAGGCTCCCCACCCTCTGCTGCATAAACCTGACTTTTAGTTGAGGTAATGAATGTAATCTCTCCCATACTCTGTGAGATAATGATCAAAGTAAATGGATTTTGCTTATTTCCAGTTGTGCGATTTTTAGAAGTCGGTTCTGTGATTTGGGGCATTTACAGATAAGTTAATCTAGTAATACTATTTATATTGTTTTAGCTGTGATATAGAAATTCTTAAATTCATGATACTAGCAATGATACATTGTAAAAAAATATGAAAATTTTATTAATTCATACACAATTCAGTCATTTTTATCATGAGATATTTGCAACAAATAATATGATTAATTCCATTGTTCATATACGTAGTCTATCTCGCTA
>NC_051408.1:5546327-5546391 GCF_015228065.2 Penaeus monodon | reverse complement strand
GCAAGAAGACGATAACAAATTACAAAAAAGAACATTATACTCTAAAAAATAACCTTGTTCTCTA
>NC_051408.1:5545401-5545873 GCF_015228065.2 Penaeus monodon | reverse complement strand
CCTTTCACTCCCTCCTCTCTCCCCAATTCGCAAATCCCCGCTCCCCTCTTCCCTCCCGGTCTCTCACTCCCCTCCTTTCCCCTCTCATCCCACTCCCACTCCCTCCTTTCTCCCTCAAATCCCTCCATCCGCACCCTCCCAACCTCCCCCATACCCCCCTCCCCCCATCCTCCCAACCTACCCTCCCCCTTCCCCCCATTTAAACCCACCCCCCACCCTCCCCCCATTTAAACCCTCCCCATCCTCCCAACCTCCCCTCCCCCCTTCCCCCAATTTAAACCCTCCCCTTCTCTCGTCCGTCTCGAACCCGCCTGACCGCGTCGAAGCTGTCGAGGCTCCTTTTGAGACGGATCCCCAGCGCACGCCGAGGGGGGCAAGAAAGTGCTTTGTGTAGGCTCTCGCTTATCAGTATTATCCATTCTTTTTTTTTTTTAATAGGGGAGGGGGGGAGAGGAGAGGGGGAATGTATCAA
>NC_051408.1:5545243-5545310 GCF_015228065.2 Penaeus monodon | reverse complement strand
CTAGTTTTAAAGTACTTGATAACCATTACGATGTAAGATTTTTTAAGCTATCGCACCCATACACAAC
>NC_051408.1:5544751-5545214 GCF_015228065.2 Penaeus monodon | reverse complement strand
TGAATATGCTCTCAAGTTATCATCAAATGAGAAAATATACATTAAAATAATACCTGATAAACTGCATCGAACACCTATATGAGCTGATAATCACTAAAGCTGATCCAATGCTATTTCCATGACTATATAGTGGATTGGAAAGCGTTACGTTTTTTTTTTTTTTCAGTATCTTATGGTTTCCACATCCAATCCTAACTCATCCCCCCAATTAACAAACCAATCATGAATAAAATATATAAGGCTTCATTTAACCTGTAGATTTTTCTCCAAATTGGCAATGATCAAATACTTTGAAGTCTTGTGTGTCAGATTTGATATTGTGAGTACGTATGAAGTAAACAATTTTTTTTTTTCTAACAATAGGTTTTTTTTTATGTTGTTATGATAAGTCAACGTATGTACCTTGAAGTCAGAGGTGCAAGTCTGTCTGTATATTCATAGGTAATTATCATATGCTTTCAGG
>NC_051408.1:5544658-5544727 GCF_015228065.2 Penaeus monodon | reverse complement strand
GAGGGATTATGGGAGATAGGAGATAGCTTTCGAATTCGGTTGACGGTGATAATAACTTTTTTTAATATG
>NC_051408.1:5544248-5544481 GCF_015228065.2 Penaeus monodon | reverse complement strand
CACGCTCATGCATTTTCTTGTGTCAGTATCTATTTCTTCCGCCGGTTTTTTTCTCTTAAATATTCCTATATCTTTTTCCGCTTCGGTTCTGTATCATTTCTCGTCGCTCGAAAACGACTTAAAACAAGATGAAACTGAATAAATAAAACACATATCATGAATATTTTATGTGCTGAATAACCCAAAGGTCTTCAAAAAGAAGTAGCCATTTCTTATCGAAATATCAGCCTATA
>NC_051408.1:5543912-5544111 GCF_015228065.2 Penaeus monodon | reverse complement strand
ATTTTTTTTATGTGTTTCGTGTGTGTGTTTCATGTATTTTTGTACGAATGTATGTATGTCCGCGTTTGTGATCCATTTTTATTGTGGTTTAATATGTCTTTGTATGAATGTGTGTGTGTGATTTCATAAGGCATAATAGGAACGAATGAAATAAACTATAACTGTGTATATTTCCATTTGACGAACAATACAATTGTTA
>NC_051408.1:5543612-5543691 GCF_015228065.2 Penaeus monodon | reverse complement strand
AATTAATCCAACAGGTGTTCATTCCCATCTCCACTCTACCTGTACCTTGTTCTTATTGCATAAACAGTGAATAAACACC
>NC_051408.1:5541772-5543569 GCF_015228065.2 Penaeus monodon | reverse complement strand
TGCAACCACAAATGAAAAGACACTGAAGACTAAAAAGACCATAAAATTGAAAAGCATTTCTCTAACCAACCTTGATCCAGCATCAGCCCATCCCTGTACCACATAACGCTGGCAGCGGGTCGAGCATCCGTCACGAGGCACTCCAAGGTGATAGCAGTGCCAGCTTTCACCTCCACGCTGGCACCGTCCTCCTTGCCCACGACGCTGATGCTCGTGGGTGACACTGTGGGCGTAAAAAGGTTAGCTTGGGTCAATCGAGGTGAATCGAAGTTCAAGTAAGATGATATAGTAAAGGAAATAGCATTAATAATCACAAGACTAGTGAAAATAAGTCACTTAAAGTTTGTATGAGTCATCCTAAACTGATATCAAGTCACTGTATATCTATCTTGGTAAATAAAGTCACTACAAGTTGCTGTCAACAATCCATTTTCAGTATCAATAATCACAGTTCTATATTGGCTAGTATCAGTCAGCACGAATCAATCCTTGTCACCTGAAGTTTGGCCAGGCGCTGTATTTTACCATAATTCAGAATTAATCAAGATCAGTCTCCATACGTGAACACAAGTTACAGAACGTTTGTCAAAAGGATTTACTGTGTGTATGTATGTATTCAAAATGAAATTAAACCCAATCTTTTTATCATCATATAAGGTAGTTCAGAAGACTGTATTATATTTGGGATTCTGAATCGTGTGATCAATCCAGTAAACTAAATACAGTCTCTCTATGAAAACTAATTGTAAAAATCAATTATTAGGGTCTAGATCCATGTAGAAAGACATATCAGTTGTTAGACAGACAGACAAGGAGCGAAATGGAGATGAAGATTACTTTTGACTCATTCCATTAATCTTCTAATTATCAATTACTCTCTATCATTCCCATCAGACCAGCGACATAGATTCCAATTATCGTATGACCCCGCCCATTCACCATTCATAAATATCACTCATATTTTCTAAATCGCATTCGACCTTCATTTTCCCAGCGGAGAGATTAACACTTCAGCGACCACTCGAGGCCAGACTGACTTGATAATTCTTCCCGTAGTCGTCCAGGATGTCAAGGGGAAAAAGTGGGGCGAACTGGCGAAGGCTGGAAGAACGAGTCTGTAAATTCTAGCCTTTATGACATCATTTATCATTTCCGAGGTCAGTTTATCAAGAGAAAATACCCGAAGATAAATGTACAACGTCCAGAGAATGATGAAAAAAAAAGAGAGTCGAACTTCCCTTTAAGAAAACTGTGGCGTATGTATTGTCTTGTGGATTTGAGGAGTCGTGTTCGTGTACTCTGTGTGTCTTTCGGGGCTTCGTTTTCATTTCGAAATTTAGTTTCGAAGCTTCGTTTCGTTCTTGGTTTCATGTCGAGGCTTGTTTTAGGTTTTGATTTAATGTTGCTGGTTTTTTATGTGTTTGTTTGTTTGTTTGTTTTATTTAAGATATTTTATTTGAGGCTTTGTTAAGGTTTCGAATTTTTTTTTTTATTGTTCGATGTTTCGTTTCGAGGCTTCGTTTGTTGTTAGTTTCGTTTTTTTTTCAGTTTTGCACGTGTGTTTGCCGTAAGTGTATTTCATGTTCCTAACGAGATCTTGAATCGTCTTGAAGAATCAAAAACCTCGAGATTAAGTGGGAAAAAAATCTAGGATTAAACAAATAAATTAATTGAAATAGAAATAAATTTTTGTGTTCGTCATGTCGATAAGTGTATGTTTATTTTTGACAACTACGCACACGCCATACTCCTCAGCCCCCTCCCCCTACACACACAAAATAGTGGCAGTGGTAATGA
>NC_051408.1:5541621-5541712 GCF_015228065.2 Penaeus monodon | reverse complement strand
AAAATAATAGTGTAAAACTTACAAAAGAAATGGAAATTGTGCTCCTATCCTTTCCCCGTTGCTCGAAATAATGATAACAATGAAGGATTAT
>NC_051408.1:5541088-5541518 GCF_015228065.2 Penaeus monodon | reverse complement strand
TCGATATGAAAAAATCAAAATAATCGATGATGTCAAATGGTTCGAAAAAAAAATACATTGTTTTATTAAAAGGAGGGGCAAAGATTTTGAAATCCTCCTGAAATTACATTATTAGATCCAAAGAAATGAAGATAAAATCCCAAAAGGATTTCTAAACTGCTTTCCTCGTTGTAATAAACCTTTCTTTGTGTGTGTTTTTTTTCATGTCGTTTTATTAAAACTTGTTTTGCCATAGTGTGCTGCCATTCGAGAGCAATATCACACGTGGATACAGTAGCTCATAAACCCGATTTGGTGTGATTGATTGCTGTAATCTAAAGCTGCATTTGCCTGTCTCACTAATTATATAGTCCCTAAGTAATGGTCTATGTCTGTACCTATCCTTGTCCCTCATCCTCTCCTCTCCCCGCGTTGAGGGAGAAGACGAGTA
>NC_051408.1:5540439-5540721 GCF_015228065.2 Penaeus monodon | reverse complement strand
GCCAACACACCCCAACTATTTATTTTATATATTCAATTTTATTCGTTTTTTTCCTGTTCTTGTTCGCTTTTTTTGAAAATGAGAGAAAATATATAAAGTGAATAAAGGCGTTGTGTCTTATATGTTTATTTGTTTCTGCAACAAGTGCGAATATAAAGTGCGATTCACTGTATCTTTTATAACGTAATTTTCATTTCTGGTTAGAGAGGATATTGATCTCTTTGTTATCCAGCTTTGTAATATTAAAAAATGTATGTTGATTTTAAATTTCGTTTTTAATGT
>NC_051408.1:5539818-5540194 GCF_015228065.2 Penaeus monodon | reverse complement strand
CAAGTCTTGAAAGCATTCGCAAAATGCTCTTGTTAACAATAATACTTTCAGAATTACAGGGATCCAAACAAGAGAAAAATAATATACAGTGGGTTTTTAAAACTTACAAATAGAGAAGTAAAGAATTGTATCATAGAAAAATATCAGATACACATAAACCAAAGCGAAATCGGGGGTTTAAAAAAAAATCGTGCAGTATTTTGGTTCAAACTAGATTTTGCTTTGTGGATGCACCTGAGGCTGGAAATAGATGGAAGAGAAAAAATTAATATTTCTCGTCATGGAGAACTCTACGGGATCTGTCATATCATTTGCCGCCTCTGTGATGTTGTTGTGTGTCATGTCATTTATAATATTTTTACTAGAGATCAGTTGC
>NC_051408.1:5539161-5539501 GCF_015228065.2 Penaeus monodon | reverse complement strand
ACAAATTCTGAAGAAAGAGAGACATACTAAAAGATAAGAAAATAAAAAAAAGATAAGAAATGAAATAAGATGAAAGAAATGACAATAAAGAAAAAATGAAATGAAATAAGAAATGGAATAAGATGAAAAAGAAATGACAGTAAATAAAAGATGAAATTAGATAAGAAATGAAATAAGATGAAAGATTAGGCCAAAGCATATAGTGAGGAGAGAAAGGGAGGGACCGACCAGCTGATCTATTGCCATGGGCGTGACTGGCTAATGGGCGTAGCGATACAGCCTGCAGTTGTGTGGAGAAAATCTGGGATGAGTAAGAAAGATTGTGGGACTCATGAAAGGA
>NC_051408.1:5538588-5539039 GCF_015228065.2 Penaeus monodon | reverse complement strand
AGATATAAGAATATGAATATATAGACAGAAGTTAATTAAACAGCAAAACAACACACACTTCTTCCTAATCAAAGTAAGATAATGCACATATCGAAAAAAACATTATCAAGATCTCGGGTATTCCCAATTTTTCCGTTTTTACGAGACATGGTCGCTATTTTCGACACAGTGAACAAACAAAGATCACCAACGGAAGCAACGCAATTAACAGAAGTTTACACCAAGTGCGATGTTGTAAAGTGGTGTCTAACTTTCCCCTCGCTTGTGTTGAGGGGAGAGGGACAAGATGTCAAGTGAAGGGGACCAAAATAAAGACGAATTTTTTGCTTTTCTACTTAATATGCAAATTGTGTTTTGTCACTGCTACTGGCTTGAAATATGATGATAGCTTGGAAGTCTTGGTGTACTCTTGCAACTGAAAATGAAGTTGATGGGATGATAATGCAATCCA
>NC_051408.1:5538432-5538547 GCF_015228065.2 Penaeus monodon | reverse complement strand
AACAGCGTTACTTAACAACAATGACAACAGCTTTATTAGAAAATCATATAAAGTTATCGGGAAAAAATTATTTGTAAACATGAAAAAAGGTGTAGGGCAGATAACATTATATTTG
>NC_051408.1:5537463-5537934 GCF_015228065.2 Penaeus monodon | reverse complement strand
GTCATGTGCGTATGTGTATGTGTCCACGGGAGAGTATAAATCATTACACAGTCATCCACAGTTGCATACATACAAACACAAAATAAGCAAATAAATATGATATATATAGATACATGGATTTTTTTACGAGAATTAAAAATATAGATAGGCAAATCTCTTTCACGTTTACACCACTCCCACAATGAAAAAAAAAGAGAGAAAAAATAATAATGATAATAATCCTTTATCCACAGCACTGAAATCATTACCTGATATTGGCTGAGCCCAGTCTATCTTCGTAGTTATATTACGTGTCAGAGGATGAGTGACTGTTTAATAATGGCATGGCTTACGCCCGGGCCGCGTCCTTGTCATACTGTCACTCACTAAAGGATTCATTACTTAATATTCCCTACTGGAGATTCTCTGTCATATGCCTGGGCTTTTGTGCTCGGCGTGCAGTCGCCAGCGTTAGTTGGAGGGTTCAAAAAA
>NC_051408.1:5535658-5535912 GCF_015228065.2 Penaeus monodon | reverse complement strand
CAGCGAAGACGGAAGCAAACGTTGGCGAAGCATGAAGCAGCTGATGGGAAAGCGTAATGGATCAGAAACGCAGTCTTGTGACCGCTCCTTTTATTTTTTCATCATCACCATTATCTTCCAGTTTACATGCTCGCCAACTGTCCACTGTTGTTTGCCTTTTCTGTGTTTTATTTTACTTTAGCTCAACTAATCGATGACATATTGTCAATTAGTGGATGAATACGATGCGTTTTTGTAGTTAATACAATGTATTA
>NC_051408.1:5535276-5535530 GCF_015228065.2 Penaeus monodon | reverse complement strand
TCCCCTCCAGCTCTAAGACCTGCCTTCAATTTCATACTCGGTTCCCCCCAAGACGCCTCTCCCCTCACTTCCCCTCCTTTTGGAAGACGGCAACTGTGTCTTGTATAAACACTAAAAGGTCCTAATGGTCCCTCTTTCCCCTCGGCCACGCCCCCCGTCCCCTCAGACCGCAAATTCCCTCGGTCTTCCTCCTCCTTCTCCTAAGCTCTCTTTTATCAGTTTGGCGATTTTCGTGTTTTTTTTTCTTTCTTTCT
>NC_051408.1:5535062-5535132 GCF_015228065.2 Penaeus monodon | reverse complement strand
CTATCCACGCCCATTAATAGCTTATGCATATATCTATTCATTAATCTATTCATATATGAAGTTAGATAAG
>NC_051408.1:5534795-5534920 GCF_015228065.2 Penaeus monodon | reverse complement strand
TGATTGGATACACGATCCCTTCCTGCTTTCATTTTCTCTTTTATCGTCATTCCCCTTATTCTTTCCCATTTCTTCCCATTCATTCCTTCTGCAGCATTCCGTATCTCACCGACTTTCACGCCCCA
>NC_051408.1:5534538-5534691 GCF_015228065.2 Penaeus monodon | reverse complement strand
TTCTAAATTCATTCCTTTTGTATCTTATCATATCATACTCACCTTCACGTCATTCCTTCTCCCTCTCTCCTTCCTTTCTCCATCTACATTTTCCCCTTTCCACATTCTTCTTTCCTTTCCTATCTTCCCTCTTTTTTTCTCTCTCATGTCACA
>NC_051408.1:5534413-5534507 GCF_015228065.2 Penaeus monodon | reverse complement strand
TTCTTTATATTTTCCCCTTCCCCCGTCCCTCTCTCCACCCTTCCTTCCCTTCTCCCCTCTTTCTCTCTTTCACGGGAAGGAGGGAAGGAGGGGG
>NC_051408.1:5534048-5534206 GCF_015228065.2 Penaeus monodon | reverse complement strand
CTACACTTTCCCCTCCGCCCCACCCCTCTCTCCTCCCCCATCTTCCCTCTCCCCTCCTCTTTTCTTTCTCTCTCTCTCCCTCTCTTCTAAATTCCGTCAGTCGTCTGTTTGTTCTTCCCGAGATGAATACGTGACCTGGGGTTTCCTTGCAAAGAAGC
>NC_051408.1:5533561-5533843 GCF_015228065.2 Penaeus monodon | reverse complement strand
AAGGGTGTTATCTCTCTGTTGAAAATTTGGATGTTTATAGGTTGTTTTTATATTTCCACTTTGTTTATCTATTCATTCATTTATTTATTTTATCTGCCACTTTCTTTTTTATTCTTCTTTTTTTTTCTCTCATGTCAAGAGAAAATATATAAGGGGGAAATATATTTGAATTATACTAAATAATATAGATTTTCAAATATGAATACCAAACCAAATGCCCAAGTAAAAAAAGAAAAAGTAATAACCTCTTGCACCCAAAAAATTGAAGCGAAAAAAACGTTA
>NC_051408.1:5532908-5533067 GCF_015228065.2 Penaeus monodon | reverse complement strand
ACATAAAGAAAGATCCGAGAACATGGCGACAGACGGAGTTCATCCATTTACAAAACGAATCAACAACGACACAAACATGAGGTCCATAAAAAACAAGTCTAGGAGTTCTTAGGAGTGGTATTAAATTCCGAAATAAGAGATTTTAAAGGGTTCAGAGAC
>NC_051408.1:5531726-5531952 GCF_015228065.2 Penaeus monodon | reverse complement strand
AACAGTGTACGCGCTGGTAAGGTACTTTTGAGGAGAGAAAACGCTTAGGAACGAAATTATTCAATCCTTTTGGGAAATAATCGCCAACAATAAACAGGAATTTAGTGGAGGAGGAGGAGAGGGAGGGAAAAGAGGCATTGGAGAGGGGCTTAAAGTGTTGGAGGGAGAGGGGGGTGTTGGAGAGGAAGGAGGGTAGGAAGTGAAGAGGGAGGGAAAGGAGTTGTTG
>NC_051408.1:5531498-5531562 GCF_015228065.2 Penaeus monodon | reverse complement strand
TTTCGAAATTCTCAATTCACACAGAAACCCTAAAAATGGAGACAGACTCCTTCTGTAAATCCAT
>NC_051408.1:5531353-5531458 GCF_015228065.2 Penaeus monodon | reverse complement strand
TGTACGCGCTGGTAAGTCACTTAGAGGCGAGAGCAAGCGCTTGGTGAACGAAATTATTCAATCCTTTCGGGAACTAATCGCCAACAATAAACAGCAGAGGGATTT
>NC_051408.1:5530810-5530890 GCF_015228065.2 Penaeus monodon | reverse complement strand
TTGTCTTAAGAAAGAATTATTGTTTTATGACATCGTTATTCTGCATTCGTTTTCTTGCCTACAAGTTTCAAAATAAATTA
>NC_051408.1:5530247-5530446 GCF_015228065.2 Penaeus monodon | reverse complement strand
CACCATTTTCTTTTTTTTATTATTATTATTCAAAAGATCCTCGTTTTCCATTTCGAAAAGATTAGCCTTAATCTATTCCTCAGCCATCAGCCGAGGGTCCTCTCTCCTTATCTATCGATCTTTCCAACCTCATAATGTCATCGTCTATCACCTCTTTTTTTATCAGATTATTTCGTTTATTTCGTGTATTTCTTCTCAA
>NC_051408.1:5529167-5529341 GCF_015228065.2 Penaeus monodon | reverse complement strand
GAAGTCTTCTCCCTCAAAAGCCGACACGCCGCGCCTATCTCCTCCATATTCCGACAATTTCCACTCGGCAGAGACAGCATCCCAAATTGATTTAAGGCGTCCATTCTGCCGTTTTGGGGAAAAGTGCATTCTTAGAAGCCTCACGTGACGAAATCTTAAGGTCTTGCTACCCTG
>NC_051408.1:5528406-5528612 GCF_015228065.2 Penaeus monodon | reverse complement strand
AGGCATGGTAATAAATAAAAGAAATAGAATAATCTAGGAAATTGACCTAAAGAAAACAAGAGGAAAATATATGTAAATGAAAGTATGAATACCAAATGACAAAAGGTTATATATGCATGGCCTGTCAGATGAGTGTCAAATGAGATTTACGGGAACCATTACATTTTGAGACAGAAATGCTCTTAGTGGACTGTCCATTGGCTTCA
>NC_051408.1:5527058-5527493 GCF_015228065.2 Penaeus monodon | reverse complement strand
ATCTCAACCTTTCTTTTCCTTTCTTGTTTTGTTTTATGTCTCTCTTTCCATCGGATTTATCTGTATCTTTTTTTTCTTCTGTCTCTTTCGTCCATTTCCATATTTGTTTCGGTCTACCTTTCTCTTCATCTGTTTTTTTTTTATGTTCTTTCCTCTTATCTCACTTCCTCTTTTCGTTATTCTGTTCACCCTCCTCTTTTACTTTTCCCATTATTCTATTTCTTCCTCTCCCTCCTTCGCTTTTCTCTCTCATCCCCTTCTTTCGCACCTTTCCTCTCCTGCTCTGCTCTTATCTTCTCTTTCCCTTTCTCTTTTTCTATCCTTCTCTCTTCCCTGTTTTTCTCTTATTCTTTCTCTATTTCTGCCATCTCCCCTCTCCGTTGGTCCTAGACAGAAGAAATTCGTTTGTAAAAAATAATAATTATCAATAATATT
>NC_051408.1:5526299-5526805 GCF_015228065.2 Penaeus monodon | reverse complement strand
TGTAACAAAACATGCAAAAGGAAAATAGTTATATCCTTGAACTCTGAGCATGTGTGCTGAACAAAAATGAACAGTCAAAGCGTCATCTCAACACATTCTTTCTTCCACGTAGAACAAAATCCATGTATATGTGGTTACGAGAGCAATCAAGAGATAGATAGTTTACCATAAGAGATTTTTCACAGACTTACATATATCTGCAGAAATATCCTGATCGGTGAAACATTTCCGCCAGAAGTTGCACACAAAAGTCAGTAACATTTCATACAAAAAGAAACGTTTCCCTTGCATATTTCAGAGAGAGGGGAAAAGCATGCAGCCGAGCATCAAGACAAGAGATTAATCCAGACTAAGGCAATATTGGCTCGGCAGCAAATTTAAACGAATCCGAATAGTTAGGTGGAACGTGTGAACAAGGGGAGAGGCGAAAGAAGAGCGTGGGCGATACGCATGGGGTCTGCTGAATATCACAATATCCTTTGCCACGTTGTCCTAGCTTTATTCTT
>NC_051408.1:5525775-5526220 GCF_015228065.2 Penaeus monodon | reverse complement strand
TTTCAAATGTAATAAATGCGATGAGAATAAGTTAATAAAGAGGGATAGGACTAGTGTAGGTGATGAAAAAGATAGTGATGGTATTGATAACACAATAAGATAAAAAAAAAAAAAAATGACATGACACGTGCGCTTATATGTTATTCTGTTAAAAGTTTTAACATCATCATTCCCCTTGTAAAATATATCTTAGGCAATCTACATAACATAGACAAGTTAGATTTGCCTAGGGGTTACATATCCCAGTCTGTGTACTAAGTTTCACAAAGTTAAAACCAACATCAAAGTACGTATTGCCGTTTTATGTATTCTTCTGAAATGATTTTGTATTTCATCCCTCAAACCTTGTTATAGCGTTGTGGTGAGTCAAGGCTGTACTGTAGATTCAGGGTACTCTGTGCGTCCCTTTGTAATAGCGTGAAAGAGAGAGGGAAAAGGAGGGAGG
>NC_051408.1:5525470-5525594 GCF_015228065.2 Penaeus monodon | reverse complement strand
TACATGTCTGTATACACACACACCTATGTATTCCTCTTCATTTTTTCCTTACCTTACCCCCCTTACACCCCCCCTTAAACTCCTCCTAAACCCCCACCCTCCCCCCCTGACAACCCCCTAAATA
>NC_051408.1:5525213-5525419 GCF_015228065.2 Penaeus monodon | reverse complement strand
TACTTAAGGACTCCGCACACTCACCCATGACGGTGACATTGGCGGCGACCCAGATAGGCTTGATAGTGATGGTAGGGCCAACTTGGCACTGGTATTCGCCGTCGTCTTGCAGCGTCACGCCCTTGATGACTAGGTGGTGTTCGCCCTTGCTCGGGTCGCCGGCGTATCGGTACCTCGGGTAGCCGGGGACGTGGCGCTCGAAACCT
>NC_051408.1:5524549-5524775 GCF_015228065.2 Penaeus monodon | reverse complement strand
AGATCACTGTCCTCTTTTTATTATTCAAAGAAATAAAGTGCTAGCTACATCGGCAGATGCGATGAAAGGGACACAGGAAGAGAGATAAAACATACCACTCTAAATAAATATATAATCGCTCCTGATCTACCGATAGACACACATGCACATTTAAATAGGTATTACGGTTGCCCACTCTGCGACCTTTTAGCCTTTGACCTGGACTACGGTACCGAGAAAGACGGGG
>NC_051408.1:5524196-5524438 GCF_015228065.2 Penaeus monodon | reverse complement strand
GTTGAGGTTGTGAATTATCTTGTATATAATTCTTTCTATTCTCATTTTTTTTTTTTTTTTCGTCTGGTTGTCACTGTTTTTTTGTTTGTTTGTTTGTTTTATTGTATTTATATCATTGTTTCATGTAATTTGACCTTATTTTTAGTGTTCGTTTTCATTAATATTTTTTCTCCTTTTCTTTTCTTTTCTTTTTTTAGCTTGTTTCATCTAATTTCATCCGTTTTTCCTTTCATATATTTTTT
>NC_051408.1:5524008-5524129 GCF_015228065.2 Penaeus monodon | reverse complement strand
CGTTACTTATCTGTATATCATTATTGTTACTATTTCATTATCATCATTATATCCTTTGTCCATGTGTATCAATATCACCAAGAGATGAATCTTTGTTTGCAATACTTGTCAAAAGTTGTTA
>NC_051408.1:5523776-5523934 GCF_015228065.2 Penaeus monodon | reverse complement strand
TTTGCGTGTGTGCGTACGTGTGTGTATGTGATTTGTAATGAATAAATGTAAAAAATATTTTAATCAGTGCAAAGACTAATTACAAAAATGAAAGGATCGTGACCACATTACCTTTAAAAATATATATTTCAGTATCTCCTATTATAATCCCACAAGGC
>NC_051408.1:5523486-5523552 GCF_015228065.2 Penaeus monodon | reverse complement strand
TTTATGCATATACACTGCAATAGACAGAAAGCTATATAATAATAAATAGCAAAAAACAGAGCGAAG
>NC_051408.1:5523109-5523416 GCF_015228065.2 Penaeus monodon | reverse complement strand
TTTAGACAAAGAGAAGAGACAGCGAAAGAGGAATAGAGGAAGGACAATAAACAAGAAGTCTCAACACTGACAAATAGCACTGAGTTATAAAACACATAACTTTCAAGAAAAAATGAAAATGAGATAATTCTGTTGCGAAAGTGGGAAGGACAGAGTTTCGCTAAAGGGGAAAAAGATGAATTTTAATCACAAATATTACATGAAACCCGGATGATGTAGAAACTAGAGTGCTACGCTTCGAAGTAGAAATGGATACTTTGCAGTCCCACAATGATGCAAATTGACATGATATAAGTTGCATAATACT
>NC_051408.1:5522785-5522883 GCF_015228065.2 Penaeus monodon | reverse complement strand
ATCCCCATGGCGACGCAATCCAGATGGTAAACTCTGGAACTCCACAACTTGGTGAAAAGTTTTGCGTCACACAAGTCACCTCTCTTCTCTTGTGTGAT
>NC_051408.1:5522404-5522541 GCF_015228065.2 Penaeus monodon | reverse complement strand
GGGGGGGGAGGTCTCGTAAAGTTCGCCTCGTTTGACAAGTCACATCGGAGTCCAAGTTTCACGTTTCATTGATTCGATCTCAGGGTTTAATATCTTTCAGTCGCACGGGGCGAAGGGAGAGCTGGCCCCCTAACCCT
>NC_051408.1:5522027-5522100 GCF_015228065.2 Penaeus monodon | reverse complement strand
AGCACGTAGACGGTTCTCCTGCGGTTATTTCGCGGTTCATCCAAGGTTTCCAAAAAGGGTTTCATTTTCAGTC
>NC_051408.1:5521729-5521994 GCF_015228065.2 Penaeus monodon | reverse complement strand
GCGTGATTCTCCTCTGGTTCTGTCGCGGTTCAACCCCTGTTTCTATTAAAAGCTCAAATGCGACTTCACTGCGGTTGAAATTCGGCGTCACTGCGGTTCTGTGGCGGTTCTGCTGTCATTCTCCACTGGTTAGTTTGCTTGTTTTTTGTTTTTGTTTGCTTTTTGTAACGGTTCTACGCTTATTTAACGGTTCTACAGCGCATCTGCTATATAATTTTGATAAGTAAAAAAGAGATAATCGGTATTTTAACTTTACCTCCAGTAG
>NC_051408.1:5521261-5521469 GCF_015228065.2 Penaeus monodon | reverse complement strand
AATTCCCGGAGACGATAAAGTACCCAAAGTGAGTCATTAGATTAAGGCGAGATCTGACTCGCCTCTGACTGACTCAGCTGTTTTAACCCCATTAAAGATATTTCGTTTGCATGAGCATTTAGCCAAGGTGAATAAATTAGGATTAAATTTATCTCCGTTCGTCCGTTCATATTTTACGATAATAGGTGAAAGTAAGAGTGAGGAGAAT
>NC_051408.1:5520954-5521091 GCF_015228065.2 Penaeus monodon | reverse complement strand
CATTGAGACGAATGTACATAAGGTATGAATAATTCCACAGGATTAGATACGTAATTTCAACTTCATCAGAATCACTAAATTCTCAAGATATAATTTGCATTGTTAGATTATTAATTCTCATACCTACTTTACGCACG
>NC_051408.1:5520384-5520740 GCF_015228065.2 Penaeus monodon | reverse complement strand
ATAACTTGCAACGGCATGCATTATGGGAAAAGGACTAACATGGAAGCAGCGAAAACACAAACCTACTTACTGGGATCTGTTTGGATCATTACGTCATGGCGTGTGTTTCAGTCAGGGAATCTTCTCAACTTTTGAATCCATAAAAAGCGTTTTTTCTTTGCAATTTTTCTCTCTCCTTTCTTTCTCTTTGTTTTTTTTCCTTCTCTTTGTGTCTGTTTGTTTTTTGTTTTTGTTTCTGTTTCTATTTCTTGTTTTTTTGTTCTGCTTTGTGTCCCGTTTTGGGTTTTCTTGTTCTATCCAATCTTCTCTTTCATTCTTATCTCTCGCTTCAGTCCTTTCGCCTAGAATCTGTTCGC
>NC_051408.1:5519267-5519824 GCF_015228065.2 Penaeus monodon | reverse complement strand
TCGCTTTCTCACTATCAACACTCTTCTCACTCAAAACAAATTTCCCCTCTTTCTCTCCCCTCTCTTCCCGACTCGCGCTCGTCCCAAAAAAATTTTCTCATGAACCAAATCTTTCCCTCACCGATCTTCATAAGGGTTTTGTCCTTTCTCTGGCACTCGTCATGTCTTTTTCGGTCTTTCCCTCCTTGTTGCCTCTATCTTACTGTTTTCTCATTCTTCAACTCTGTTCCTATACCAATCTCTCTACTTTACTTCTGCTCTTTCTCGGGTCACTCTATTCCCACTTAATATTCTCTCTTTTTCTTCTTGCTCTCCGTGATGCACTTCTCTACCTTTTTCTACTCTCTCTTTCTCTGCTCTCTACTGATGTAATTCTATTAACACTCTATTTTTTTACTCTCTCTCTTTTATTCCACTGTTATTTTGGATGCGAATTTTTCCCATTCGGGCATATATATACCCCGACCATTTACTTTTCTCATTATTGTGTTTCTTGTTACAAATAAAACTACTGCATAATGTTATTAACATAATTATTTCTACTACAAGGACTACTA
>NC_051408.1:5518729-5518982 GCF_015228065.2 Penaeus monodon | reverse complement strand
CTACGATAAACGATACAGAATAACAATGGATAAAACTTCAAACATTCGAACGAAAAATAAAAGATTAAGAGAAAACGCATTCCCGAAATAAAACAAAACAGTACAGACGAGCGCGAGAAAGAGAGAATCCATATGGATAGCGTCCCTGTTCATTATCACAGTCATTGCACTTGCAACCTGAAGCTCGAGTGATTCAGGTGTTGGCATTTTGCATGTTTGATTGATCTAGTCATTAAGTGAGGACACGATACGG
>NC_051408.1:5517897-5518005 GCF_015228065.2 Penaeus monodon | reverse complement strand
TTCGCAGCATCAGACACCAGGACACCCTCAGTTTTAAACGCTACCACGATCACTACTACAAATAAACCAAAAACAGAACGGTGGATTTGTCAGTGTTAAGATGAAACT
>NC_051408.1:5517337-5517467 GCF_015228065.2 Penaeus monodon | reverse complement strand
AGGTGGCCTGACATAACCGCCTTTTTCTCATATTTCAAGATGCCTCCTTATTCCAGCGTAAAATATGACCGAGACAGACTTGATAATGACACGTCACGAGTTATGACATACTGCACGCCGCCGAAGAGGT
>NC_051408.1:5515894-5516359 GCF_015228065.2 Penaeus monodon | reverse complement strand
ATTATTATCACCCTCTCTCTTCTCCCTTCGTCTTGTCTTTATTGTCACCCTTTTATTTCCTTCCTTTTCTTTAATTTTTCTTCGTCTTGCTTTTATCTTTGCTCTTTCATTATCCTTCTTTCAAATTAATATTTTCTTTCATATCTTCTTTTCTTCCTTTATTCTTCTTCCTTATCCTACGTCCTGCTTTCATCCTCTCTCTTCAATTAACTTTTTTTTTTTTTTATTCATACTTTCTTTTCCTATCTTTTCCTCCCTTGTTTTCTTAATATGTTCCATGCTTTTTTTTCTCTCTTTTTTATCTTATCTTGTTTAATTATCCTCCTATGCATTAATTTCCGCATCATTAACGTAATGGTTGTTCAGTCTCTTCGCTGAGAGGAAAAAGCTACTGCCAAGGAGATTACAGCAAAAATTTCACTCCAAATTTCGTCTTTGCAATTTTTACGAACCAATTTCGTTGCC
>NC_051408.1:5515609-5515773 GCF_015228065.2 Penaeus monodon | reverse complement strand
TTGGCGTAGTTGGATCTAATAAATAATGATAGATTGAATTTGATTTAATGAAGTAAATTGAATTTGATAATGAGTATGACGGGTTGCTTAGAGTTAGTTTTACAGATATGCAAATTCTTGAGGGAGAATGGAATCTTAAGAATACGAAAATATTCCTATGTTTT
>NC_051408.1:5514687-5515465 GCF_015228065.2 Penaeus monodon | reverse complement strand
AAAAAAAACGATAGATACCCTAACATAGACAACGAAAAATAAAACGGAAAGAAAAAGTCCAGTTAGCTGCACTGACAGAACTTGCAACCTGAGCAGATCGTATGCATCATTATGGCAACTGCAACGGCTCAGTAACTACCATGATTAATGCATAATCAACACGCAGACCTCCTTTACGCCGACTAATCCCTGGCAGTTGCTACATTTCGGAAACCTACGCTAGGAATTTTCCGGAGCATTTTAAGGGAAGGGGGAAATGGGGGATGGGGGTGGGGGAGGGAAGAGGGGAGATGGGGGATGGGGTGAGGGAGGGATGGGGGGGGAGAAGATGGGGGTGGGGGAGGGAAGAGGGGAGATGGGGGATGGGGTGGGGAGAGGGGAGATGGGGATGGGGTGGGGGAGGGAAGAGGGGAGATGGGGGGTGGGGGTGGGGGAGGCAGAGGGGAAACGGAGGATGGGGTGAGGGAGGGAAGGGGAGAGAGAGGGATGGGGGTGGAGAAGAACATAGAAGAAAGGGGATGGAGTTGGGGGGAGAAGCGAGGAAAGGAGATGAGGTGGGGAAGGGCAGAGGGGAAATGAGGGAGGGGAGAGGGGAGGGGACGGGGGAGGGGAACGGTGAAAGGGGGGGGGGGAGAAGGGGAGATAAGGCAAAGAGGAAAGGGAGGACGGAGTGGGGGGGGGGTTAAAGTGTGAGTGTGTGTGTGGGGGGGGGGAGTCAGTCGGGGAGATTAGGAAGTTCGTAAAATTACTTCATAATCATCACTTTAGTTGGACAGAC
>NC_051408.1:5514470-5514655 GCF_015228065.2 Penaeus monodon | reverse complement strand
AATAACGTGTAGTCAGTCTGGCGATTAGACCCAAACATGCAGTTGCAACGCACAGATTATGCAATTCTCATGGGAGGGGGGGGGGAAGGGGGTAGGGGGAGCAAAGCCCGATAACCGTTTTATTACCATGACTAATGAGGGCAATCAAAGGAAAGGTTATTCCTTATGTACGTAAGTTATACAGC
>NC_051408.1:5514199-5514448 GCF_015228065.2 Penaeus monodon | reverse complement strand
CGTTATATCGGGGTCGCGTACGCCGATCATACTACCTAAATGGAGGAGGATTACCCCCCCCCCTCCCCCCTCTCAATCCTCTTCTATTTGGGGTATAATCAAACTGATATAAAAGCATATCATTAGCTAATTCCGTTAACTTTCGTTCTGTTTCTGTTCAAGTCTAATGTATTTTGTCTCTTGATAACTCAATTTTAAAGAATGATAAACACTTTTTTTTTCAACAAATCAACAGAAAGTCTCTATCAA
>NC_051408.1:5513581-5513744 GCF_015228065.2 Penaeus monodon | reverse complement strand
AAGAAATAAACAAATACAAATCTGGAACCATCTATGTCATTAACATAAGATTAATTCAGTGCCAGGAATGTCCCCGCATTAAAAAAATAACCTGTCTAGTAAGCAGTAAATAATGAGATTTAACATGTAACAGTATGCAAAATACTTTACAAATTGCACATGG
>NC_051408.1:5512395-5512668 GCF_015228065.2 Penaeus monodon | reverse complement strand
CTTAACATAAGAATTTTATATTCAAGACTATGCAACAAATGACCCCTAGGTAAGGTGTTATCTCCATTAGCTCAACAACTTACGAGAACAAGGAAAATACATTACTTCGTCGATACGTCAACAAAATGTAGAAAATGAAAGAAAATATGGTGTAAGATTTTCGTCCATTGAGGCGCCTGACTTTGATATATATGATGCAATGGGAAATACCAAGGGATGACTCGAGGTAGCTTCTTCAGCCGGAGTCCACGTGGCCTTATGCGGAGGAAATCT
>NC_051408.1:5512083-5512164 GCF_015228065.2 Penaeus monodon | reverse complement strand
ATCATCCTTGTGATCAAGGATGAATAATAAGTAAAATTGTAAGGACATGAATACAGTATGCTCGAGCTCCCTACCCAAAAA
>NC_051408.1:5511277-5511460 GCF_015228065.2 Penaeus monodon | reverse complement strand
ACTCTTTTGCAAACCTCAAGGGTCTCCTGCTTTGCTCAAGTGGCAGTCTGCTTTAAGATTTAATAACTTAAGAGATTGATGCGGAAAATGTCCATAATGAGAAATGAATAGTGGAGATTTAAATGTTGCAAAGAGCGAAATGAATACATTAAATTGATAGTCTCATATCTGGTGTTGTGTGAT
>NC_051408.1:5510266-5510621 GCF_015228065.2 Penaeus monodon | reverse complement strand
CGAAGGACAACGAGCAAGCGTAGCAACGAGGGCGAAATAAGTGGGAGAAGGAGAAAATAGCAAAATGCAGAGGATTCGAGCCGGATCAAAGAGATCGATTGCAGCAGTCTATGAGCCAGATCGTCGAGAGAAACGGAGGGGAAAAGAGGACGTCGAGTCTAGGCCCGGATGAGAGACGGACTGAGTTCCCATCGTAAATATCGAGATCGGATATGAGTAGAGAGCGATGTACTGAGGTAGTCCGGGATCGTGAAGGAGAGAGAGGAGAGATGAGGAAAAAAAATTAAAACAAAAAGTCAGAGGAAAGCCCAGTTTCAAAGGGGGGCCCCTGTATTGGGGAACCTCGTGATGGAAA
>NC_051408.1:5509282-5509426 GCF_015228065.2 Penaeus monodon | reverse complement strand
GATCATGATTATTTTGTGTAATATGCAATTCATTATTAACTTTGAGATACAGAATAATTCATTACTTCTATAATGATTGCTATTTTGCTTCATAGCATTTGATTCATGAAGATATGACGTAGTTTTGTATTTTGTTGATTTTGT
>NC_051408.1:5509102-5509182 GCF_015228065.2 Penaeus monodon | reverse complement strand
GTTTTATGTAAACTTTGGTATTGTAATTTTATTATATTGCACTGATAGTATATAGTTAATAAATTTATTGATTTTTTTTA
>NC_051408.1:5508282-5508561 GCF_015228065.2 Penaeus monodon | reverse complement strand
CAAACCCAACTCCTAGAAATCCAAAATGATGGAGAGAACACACTATAGAGCCGAGACCTACCCTGTGTTATAAGTCACCCCAGCGTCATTCTAATTATCTACGCATGCTTCTACCCTTGCACGTAATGAAGCGCGAGCACGTGTACCCTGTTACGTGCTTCTGCATCGCCTGGCACGAAAGAAGGCATCCTGATCTGCTTTCGTCTTCTAAGCGTGGGATCTTCTTCGCTTTGCAGCATATTGGTAAGGAACGTCTTTCTTTCGTGTCGTGGTAACTCA
>NC_051408.1:5506724-5507998 GCF_015228065.2 Penaeus monodon | reverse complement strand
GAGGGGAGGGTGTATCCATCAATCTTCATGCACAACCAACAAGTTTTACCAGTGGCTTCCATCGTGGTCGGTCGACAGCTAGCTCCTTCGCCTCCAACCTGCCGTTTTTTGGGTCGAAATTCGACATGGCTCGAGTTGGGTGGTTCGGAGGAAGGCGTAGAACATGAAGCGTCTATGTGCTATAGGGGCGAGGCGGGAGGTTGACCGAAATGGAGACGGGCTGTGACTAATGGATGCCCTCTATTTTTTTAATGCCCTGCAGCCAAAGCCGTCCATGCGAGCCGCTAGGGTTTTATTCAGCGACCAATTCTCGGAATCGTGTTTTATTCCTGGCGAAATAGAGGCAATGCACACACACAAAACTTACTTTTGCGGGATACATCTCCACACTGGCTTCTGGAGAAATGACATGACCTCAGGTTCCTTTTGATCTCAGATGGAAGGCTGCCTGTAAATCCCGGGTACAAAAAAAAGTTGAAACGAATTTGACTCCATGTTGTCAACAATAATAGACGGCGGAACAGGTCCGTCTCCGGCTTGCATGAGTCCCGTCTCTTTCCAGCTGACAGTCAGCGCAATTATTTGTGTCTGTTTCTTGAACTCAAACAGCGTGTCTCTCAACAGTTCGTGGCGTCAATGGTGTACTCGACGTCAGTGTGGTTGCAATGACCGAACCGCACGCCGGAAACACGTTCGCAGATTCTCGTCATCAAGGGATCGACAGTTAAGGGGTCTCGCACTACGACGTATCCCTGTCGAACGCCGCTCTCGATGGAGATCCACTCAATTCCACTGGAGATCCACTCAATTCCACCGACTTTAAAACAGCTGTCTTCATCACTATAGAGCATCAGGGAGAGTGATGTTATCTTTCGTGGGGCCGCTATGTTTTTTTTATTGTCTTCCACAGGGATGTGTGATCAAGCGTCAAAAGCAGCTTTCAAATAATGCCTATAAAGATATGCCAGTCTTGCAGTCTTTCCAGAACTCTTTTCACTTTTCTACGAATGAGCCGGACTGCCGAGACTTGGCCAATCGTCAGGCATAAAACCCGACTTGCGTTGCTGCGGTCGTCGTCAACAGCGGATTGCAGGTATTGCTCTGAGATGCAGGATAAGGCGAAGAGCTTACCAGGGATGGACGGCAGGATTATACCGACGTGGCTGCAGACGGGATGGTCGCCTCAGCGCTTCCCAAAGGTAGGATGTTTCCGTGCCTTCGATCTTCGGGCAGATTGATTCACCCAAACGTGATTGACGATGTTCTTCAGCCAT
>NC_051408.1:5506449-5506605 GCF_015228065.2 Penaeus monodon | reverse complement strand
TAGATATAGGTATAGATATTATGCATTATATATTTCACTTCATGTTTCATAACGTGCATATTGCAACCTTCAGAAGCAAGTAGAATGCATCAAAAATTACTGCGAATGAATTACTTGGCTTCTGGAATATTTGTTAAATTTTCCATGTTCCCCAAT
>NC_051408.1:5505571-5505707 GCF_015228065.2 Penaeus monodon | reverse complement strand
TTTAAACATTTCACTTCCCTTTTCATTTCAATGCATATTTTAACCTTCAGAAGTAGAAAAGATTAATGTGAACTAATTATTTTGCTTCTAAAATATTTGCTAAATTTTCATTTATTCCCCCATTTCATATTCGCTC
>NC_051408.1:5504574-5505097 GCF_015228065.2 Penaeus monodon | reverse complement strand
CATTCAGAGCCATGAACCTGGGCTTCGTGCCAAGCCAAGCTGGTCGCAACAATAATTAGGAATTTGAAATTGATGCATAAACTAACATAATTTCCACGCGTAATTTTACAGATAATTAACACAAACTTTTCCTGTGGTTTGATGCAAATCATTCGGTTTTGGCAAAGTTAATCCGTAACGGGACAGTTTGAATATTAGCGCGTTTCACTTTGAGAGGCCGTTTTCATTTGTGTATTGCTGTTTCGTCATCAGTCTAGTAATAATGATAATTAGCTGTTAAAGTGGTATGATTGGTGGTAGAAGTATCAAAAGAATTCATCAAAAATTCATGATTAGTCTTACTCTCATTTGAGCAAACAATCATGAATAAATTAATATAAATGATGATTCGGCTTTTAGGTGATACTCAAAGGGGATTTGGGAATCGTCTCCATTATCTGTTGTTCGGCATTAAATCATAAAGGCAATATCGATGCTTCCGGAAATGGCGTAGGTCTCTTCGGGTTAGCTTCTATGTTGTTGT
>NC_051408.1:5503067-5504434 GCF_015228065.2 Penaeus monodon | reverse complement strand
GCATGCGATGGGTTTTATGAATTCTAATCAATATTTCGTTCCCTATGCTTCATTCAATATTATGTTTTCTTCAGTTGGAAGGATCATCAATAGATACTAACACAGCCACATCTAAAAATTCTTAGTTCAAAATCTTTTCTAATAACATAAAAATTGTTTCAGTAAGAATCACGCTGTTTGAGAGAGAAAAAAGTCACCTGAAGTCAGTTTATTGTTGTCTGGGTTATGACCATACAAGGCTTTCGCAAAAAAAAATATTCGGTAGTCACTCGTTTTTTGTTTTGTTTTGTTTTTGTCAGTATACGTACCACCGTGAATGATTAAGTAAATGAAGAAAGCGATAAACACCAAGCCCGGAAGTAATTACTCATTTATTTATGATTGTGTTACACGTGTGATACCGAGCATTCCAGGTAACGTGTCGTAAACCGTATATTTCAAAAATGGATGAATAGGCCTTCATGTGTTCTTCCATACAATTTTTTTCCTTTGAACACAAACACCCCCGTCCACGCTCAAGATCACAACTCATTGTTTACAGTGTGAAACCACCGCCAGTTTCGACACGTATCCGAAACACGTGTCAGTTCGGGTGACGGAGTTGTGCTCGGTTCTGATTGGCTGCGGCGCGAGACAGCCCGAAGGTGATTGGCTGACGGGCGCGAGCTGCTGAAATACCGGGTCTGTAAAAGGTATCCGAAGTATCTCTGAATACGAGTTATTGTCTTACTGGTGAACCTGAAAGCAGAGGGAATTCTACCTCAATATCACGCCTAGATTATTAACCGCCGTAGTATGCAGCAGCACTAAATTTTACCATTATTGATGGTAAGACTCGTGTTAATGAAATAGTAAAATAAAATAAAAAGTGTGTACACGCACTACTTACAGTGAACCTATTTCGTATGCATCATGTATCATTATCTTCATCCCTCAGAGAGAGAGAGAAAAAAAATAATAATGATATATAATTTGTGAAACATGAAAAGAATGAAGACCGTGATAATGGAAAGTTTAATTCAACTGAATATTAATCATGGCCGTTTTGTTATGTATTGAAGCACCGCATAAGTAGGGGTATTTTTTAAGGTAATGCAACAAGTATTGAATTGGTTCACCCTTTACCAGTCTACGGGTTTCTACTATCTACCATACACTGACCATTATCATCTGTCACCTGATCTATAAAAATAATAATAAATAAATAGATAAATAAATAAATATACCCATATATCAAATTATAAAAGATGTAAGT
Organism: Penaeus monodon; assembly: GCF_015228065.2. NCBI lineage: Eukaryota > Metazoa > Arthropoda > Malacostraca > Decapoda > Penaeidae > Penaeus > Penaeus monodon. Next base: position 5,503,179 of record NC_051408.1, on the reverse strand, counting down.
AGACATGGAGAAAAAGAAATTAGGACAAGACAATTAATAACGAAAAGTTAAGTTGACGAAGGATGCAAACATAAAAATCATAAAAAATTGCCATCTTGTCCGTGATAATTAA
>NC_051408.1:5502630-5502939 GCF_015228065.2 Penaeus monodon | reverse complement strand
AGAAAAGACGTATAGTTTTGTTCTTCCAAGTCAAGACAATCCCTTTTATCCTTTTTTTTCTTTTATTATTAATGATCCAGATTTTTTTTTCCTTAACAATATCTTTCATTATTTGGAAACTGAAATCCCATGTCGAGATTTTTTTTAATAATGATAATCCAGATTTTTTTTCTCAATGATTCTTCATTATTTTGAAATAGAAATCTCATGTTGACAATTTGCAGTTGCATGCACGATGGTTTTCCGTCTTCTTAGTGTATTTATTGCTTATTTGATTGTATCTCCTTATACAAAAAAAGAAAGGGAGAG
>NC_051408.1:5502014-5502110 GCF_015228065.2 Penaeus monodon | reverse complement strand
CATATTCCCATTACGAAGGAGGAGGCTAAAAGACTGAATGGCTGCAGCGCATCATTATCGTGTTATTCCTTTCCTTTTGATGCGAGATTTTCGAGG
>NC_051408.1:5501528-5501831 GCF_015228065.2 Penaeus monodon | reverse complement strand
AAATGAAGGAGGATGAGAGATGAAAATGGGGAGGGAAGCTGTGGGAGAAGATAAACGTAGGAAGAGAGGGAGGAAAAAAAAAAGCGTGAAGAGGTAGGAGATGAAGGAGGAGAGAAAGAGATGAGAAGAGGATGAGGAAGAGGAAAGATGAGGAATAAATTAGAAGAAAAAGGGGAAAGAGATGACGACAGAAAAAAATGATGCAGCAAGACTTGTTACTGTTGCAATTGTTGTTAATGACATACGCTTCCTCATGCGGAATTCGATGAATGAAGAGAAAAGAAAGACTGACAATGAAGTCCT
>NC_051408.1:5499883-5500113 GCF_015228065.2 Penaeus monodon | reverse complement strand
GCCATCAAGTGTGTACCCGGTGCTTTGGGGTATTTCGTACACGCGCGTATGATGAATTCCCTTTCGTAGTTATACTTTGCGAAGAACAATCCGTGAAATCCCTTGGTCCGCAGATTAAATCCCAAAAACGAAGTACAACCCCTTGCTTGTTTTCTCGACCAACGCAATTTGAGCAACCGAAGGAGGAGGTTTTTTTCCCCCTTTAAGGAAAAACTCGGGCAAGAAAAAGA
>NC_051408.1:5498428-5499386 GCF_015228065.2 Penaeus monodon | reverse complement strand
TGGAGAAGTACAAGGGACAAATAAGAGTCTGGTTTTGGGGTTTGAATAGACAAGCGTAATTGGGGAAAAAATAATGGATGAAAAAAAGGGAAAAAAGGAAAAAAAAAAGGAAGAAGAAAAAGAAATAGAGGCGTGGGGAGAGAAATGAGGAGGGGGGTTTTTAAAGAGAAGAGAAGGGGGAGAAAAAAAAAAGAAGAAAAAAAAGAAGAGTGAAAGAAAAAAAAAAAGTAGAAGATAAAAGGAGATAAAAAGGAAGAAAGAAATAAAAAGAGGGGGACGCGGGGAAAAAGAAGGAGAAGGATAACAGAAAAAATAAAAGAAAAGCAGAAAAAAGTGAGAAATAGATGAAAAAAAATACATAATGATAAAAAAGGGAAAAGGGGTTAAGTCCGGGAAAATATGGAAACAAAAAAAAATGGAACATGGACAAGGAAAAGAAGAATAAATATAGGGGGAAAGAAAATAACGAATGAAAAAAAGACAGAAGAAAATACGTGAAAAAAAGAAGAAAATATAGAGGAAAGGAAAAAAAAAGAATAAAAACGGAGACAAGGAAAGGAGGAATGAAAAAAATACAGGAAAAGAAATAACGAGTAAAAAATATAATGGGGAAAAAAATATGAAAAAAAAAAGGGAATTAGAATAAGAAGAAAAAGGAAAAAAAATTTAAAAAAAAAAACAGAAGAGGATAAACGGAAAGAAGAAAGAATATAAAGAAAAGGTAAATAATGAATAAAGACATAGAGAGAAGAGGATACGTGAAAAGAAATTCGGAGAGTTTGTTTAACGTTTTGAAAATGAGGTCGGAAGATGGAATTGGGAAAATGGAAGGGAAAGGAGACAAAGGAGGAAGCGAAAAGATCGAAGCGGGCAAAAGATGGAATGGTAGAATAGGAGAAAAGGAAGGAGAAAGAAAGATTATAACAAAATAGCGAATATATGAATGGGATAAGGGAAA
>NC_051408.1:5498178-5498363 GCF_015228065.2 Penaeus monodon | reverse complement strand
AAAAATGGAAAGGACGGGGAAAAAAGGGAAAACTGAAAAATTATAAGAACAACATGTATGTATTATTTGGCGCAATAAAGGACTTAAGCAAGTAAAAAAAAAAAAAAAATCGAACTTGGTTCGTTCGAGTTTTTTTTTTTTTATTCTTAACTCAATTCGCAGATCAATTATCGGTTTATCGGTCC
>NC_051408.1:5497226-5498127 GCF_015228065.2 Penaeus monodon | reverse complement strand
TCCAATCTCCCATCCACCTTATCCTCTTTCTCCCCTTCTCCCCCTTTCTAATCTGTTTAGGAGAATATCTATTTCTATGATAAGTAATCAGGTCTAATCCCTTTGGTGTAGGAAGGTGCGAGGGATCGACGTGTCCTTGAGAAAATAGCTAGGGAGGAGAGGCGGTCCTGAAGGCGAGGCTGAGGGAGGGAAAGGGTGTCTTCACTGATAAAGCAGCTTGGCTGGCTCTCTGCCTGACCTGGCTTGGGTCAGGGACTCTGCCTGACCTGGCTTGGGTCAGGGATTCTGCCTGACCTGGCTTGGGTCAGGGATTCTGCCTGACCTGGCTTGGGTCATGGATTCTGCCTGACCTGGCTTGGGTCATGGATTCTGCCTGACCTGGCTTGGGTCATGGATTCTGCCTGACCTGGCTTGGGTCATGGATTCTGCCTGACCTGGTTTGGGTCATGGATTCTGCCTGACCTGGCTTGGGTCATGGATTCTGCCTGACCTGGCTTGGGTCATGGATTCTGCTTGACCTGGCTTGGGTCATGGATTCTGCTTGACCTGGCTTGGGTCATGGATTCTGCCTGACCTGGCTTGGGTCATGGATTCTGCTTGACTTGGGTTGGGTCATGGATTCTGCTTGACCTGGCTTGGGTCATGGATTCTCCCTAAACTGGCTTGGTCATGGATTCTGCCTGACCTGGTTTGGGGTCATGGATTCTGCCTGACCTGGCTTGGGTCATGGATTCTGCCTGACCTGGTTGGGTCATGGATTCTGCTGATTGGTTTTGGGTCATGGATTCTGTGACCTGGTTGGGTCATGGATTCTGCTTGACCTGGCTTTGGGTCATGGATTCTGCTGACCTGGCTTGGGTCATGGATTCTGTTTTGTTTTGGCTTGAATTTTTCCGGGGAT
>NC_051408.1:5496133-5496574 GCF_015228065.2 Penaeus monodon | reverse complement strand
AATAACGTGTAGTCAGTCTGGCGATTAGACCCAAACATGCAGTTGCAACGCACAGATTATGCAATTCTCATGGGAGGGGGGGAAGGGAGTAGGGGGAGCCCGATAACCGTTTTATTACCATGACTAATGAGGGCAATCAAAGGAAAGGTTATTCATTAAGTACGTAAGTTATACATCTTTTCCTTTTTTTTCATTTTTTTCGTTATATCGGGGTCGCGTACGCAGATAATACTACCCAATTGGAGGAGGATTACCCCCCCCCTCCCCCCCTGTCAATCCTCTTCTATATTGGGGTATAATCAAACTGATATAAAAGCATATCATTAGCTAATTCCGTTAACTTTCGTTCTGTTTCTGTTCAAGTCGAATGTATTTTGTCTCTTGATAACTCAATTTTAAAGAATGATAAACCCTTTTTTTTCAACAAATCAACATAAAGTC
>NC_051408.1:5495453-5495631 GCF_015228065.2 Penaeus monodon | reverse complement strand
AACAAATAAACAAATACAAATCTGGAACCATCTATGCCATTAACATAAGATTAATTCAGTGCCAGGAATGTCCCCGCATTGAAATGAGAATGATTAAACAAATAACCTGTCTAGTAAGCAGTAAATAATGAGATTTAACATGTAACAGTATGCAAAATACTTTACAAATTGCACATGG
>NC_051408.1:5494430-5494764 GCF_015228065.2 Penaeus monodon | reverse complement strand
GGATGTAATCATGAAGACATGCACACATACAAACATACTTTTTTTTTTACTTAACATTATGCAACAAATGACCCCTAGGTAAGGTGTTATCTCCATTAGCTCAACAACTTACGAGAACAAGGAAAATACATTACTTCGTCGATACATCAATAAAATGTAGAAAATGAAAGAAAATATGGTGTAAGATTTTCGTCCATTGAGGCGCCTGACTTTGATATATATGATGCAATGTGAAATACCAAGGTATGACTCGAGGCAGCTTCTTCAGCCGGAGTCCACGTGGCCTTATGCGGAGGAAATCTTCAGATGTGATGCATTACATTTGTGTGTGTGT
>NC_051408.1:5493925-5494072 GCF_015228065.2 Penaeus monodon | reverse complement strand
TGATAGATAATAGATAATTAGAGGAGAGAGAGAGAGTGTGTGTGTTACTCATTCCTTTATCAACCTTGAGATCAAGGGATGAATAAAAAAGTAAAATTTTAAGGACAAAGAATACAGTATTTCTCGAGCTCCCTACCCAAAAAAGTT
>NC_051408.1:5493167-5493340 GCF_015228065.2 Penaeus monodon | reverse complement strand
TCCTCATACTCTTTTGCAAACCTCAAGGGTCTCCTGCTTTGCTGAAGTGGCAGTCTGCTTTAAGATTTAATAACTTAAGAGATTGATGCGGAAAATGTCCATAATGAGAAATTAATAGTGGAGATTTAAATGTGAAATGAGCGAATGAATACATTAAATTTATAGTCTCATCA
>NC_051408.1:5492077-5492350 GCF_015228065.2 Penaeus monodon | reverse complement strand
CCAACTCCTAGAAATCCAAAATGATGGAGAGAACACGCTATAGAGCCGAGACCTACCCTGTGTTATAAGTCACCCCAGCGTCATTCTAATTATCTACGCATGCTTCTACCCTTGCACGTAATGAAGCGCGAGAACGTGTACCCTATTACGTGCTTCTGCATCGCCTGGCACGAAAGAAGGCATCCTGATCTGCTTTCGTCTTCTAAGCGTGGGATCTTCTTCGCTTTGCAGCATCTTGGTAAGGAACGTCTTTCTTTCATGTCGTGGTAACTC
>NC_051408.1:5490481-5491753 GCF_015228065.2 Penaeus monodon | reverse complement strand
GAGGGGAGGGGTGTATTCATCAATCTTCATGCACAACCAACAAGTTTTACCAGTGGCTTCCATCGTGGTCGGTCGACAGCTAGCTCCTTCGCCTCCAACCTGCCGTTTTTTGGGTCGAAATTCGACATGGCTCGAGTTGGGTGGTTCGGAGGAAGGCCTAGAACATGAAGCGTCTATGTGCTATAGGGGCGAGGCGGGAGGTTGACCGAAATGGAGACGGGCTGTGACTAATGGATGCCCTCTATTTTTTTAATGCCCTGCCGCCAAAGCCGTCCATGCGAGCCGCTAGGGTTTTATTCAGCGACCAATTCTCGGAATCGTGTTTTATTCCTTGCGAAATAGAGGCAATGCACACACACAAAACTTACTTTTGCGGGATACATCTCCACACTGGCTTCTGGAGAAATGACATGACCTCAGGTTCCTTTTGATCTCAGATGGAAGGCTGCTGTAAATCCCGGGTACAAAAAAAAGTTGAAACGAATTTGACTCCATGTTGTCAACAATAATAGACGGCGGAACAGGTCCGTCTCCGGCTTGCATGAGTCCCGTCTCTTTCCAGCTGACAGTCAGCGCAATTATTTGTGTCTGTTTCTTGAGCTCAAACAGCGTGTCTCTCAACGGTTCGTGGCGTCAATGGTGTACTCGACGTCAGTGTGGTTGCAATGACCGAACCGCACGCCGGAAACACGTTCGCAGATTCTCGTCATCAAGGGATCGACAGTTAAGGGGTCTCGCACTTCGACGTATCCCTGTCGAACGCCGCTCTCGATGGAGATCCACTCAATTCCACTGGAGATCCACTCAATTCCACCGACTTTAAAACAGCTGTCTTCATCACTATAGAGCATCAGGGAGAGTGATGTTATCTTTCGTGGGGCCGCTATGGTTTTTTTATTGTCTTCCACAGGGATGTGCGATCAAGCGTCAAAAGCAGCTTTCAAATAATGCCTATAAAGATATGCCAGTCTTGCAGTCTTTCCAGAACTCTTTTCACTTTTCTACGAATGAGCCCGACTGCCGAGACTTGGCCAATCGTCAGGCATAAAACCCGACTTGCGTTGCTGCGGTCGTCGTCAACAGCGGATTGCAGGTATTGCTCTGAGATGCAGGATAAGGCGAAGAGCTTACCAGGGATGGACGGCAGGATTATACCGACGTGGCTGCAGACGGGATGGTCGCCTCTGCGCTTCCCAAAGGTAGGATGTTTCCGTGCGTTCGATCGTCGGGCAGACTGATTCACCCAAACGCGATTGACGATGTTCTTCAGCC
>NC_051408.1:5490144-5490281 GCF_015228065.2 Penaeus monodon | reverse complement strand
TTCACTTCATGTTTCATAACGTGCATATTGCAACCTTCAGAAGCAAGTAGAAATGCATCAAAAATTACTGCGAATGAATTACTTGGCTTCTGGAATATTTGTTAAATTTTCCATGTTCCCCAATTCCATATTCACTC
>NC_051408.1:5489190-5489308 GCF_015228065.2 Penaeus monodon | reverse complement strand
CATTAAACATTTCACTTCCCTTTTCATTTTCCATGCATATTTTAACCTTCAGAAGTAGAGAAGATTAATGTGAACTAATTATTTTGCTTCTTAAATATTTGCAAAATTTTCCCCATTT
>NC_051408.1:5488281-5488800 GCF_015228065.2 Penaeus monodon | reverse complement strand
CATTCAGAGCCATGAACCTAGGCTTCGTGCCAAGCCAAGCTGGTCGCACAATAATTAGGAATTTGAAATTGATGCATAAACTAACATAATTTCCACGCGTAATTTTACAGATAATTAACACAAACTTTTCCTGTGGTTTGATGCAAATCATTCGGTTTTGGCAAAGTTAATCCGTAACGGGACAGTTTGAATATTAGCGCGTTTCACTTTGAGAGGCCGTTTTCATTTGTGTTCTGCTGTTTCGTCATCAGTCTAGTAATTATGATAATTAGCTGTTAAAGTGGTATGATTGGTGGTAGAAGTATCAAAAGAATTAATTAAAAATTCATGATTAGCCTTACTCTCATTTGAGCAAACAATCATGAATAAATTAATATAAATGATTCGACTTTCAGGTGATACTCAAAGGGGATTTGAGAATCGTCTCCATTATCTGTTGTTCGGCATTAAATCATAAAGGCAATATCGATGCTTCCGGAAATGGCGTAGGTCTCTTCGGGTTAGCTTCTATGTTGTTGT
>NC_051408.1:5486803-5488170 GCF_015228065.2 Penaeus monodon | reverse complement strand
GTATGCGATGAGTTTTATGAATTCTAATCAATATTTCGTTCCCTATGCTTCATCTAATATTATGTTTTCTTAATAGTTCAGTTGGAAGGATCATCAATTGATACTAACATAGCCACATCTAAAAATTCTTAGTTCAAAATCTTTTTCCAATAACATAAAAAAATGTTTCAGTAAGAATCACGTGTTCGTTGCTGTTAGAGAGAAGAAAAAAGTCACCTGAAGCAGTTTATTGTTGTCTGGGTTATGACCATACAAGGCTTTCGCAAAAAAAAAATATTCGGTAGTCACTCGTTTTTTGTTTTGTTTTGTTTTTGTCAGTATACGTACCACCGTGAATGATTAAGTAAATGAAGAAAGCGATAAACACCAAGCCCGGAAGTAATTACTCCTTTATTTATGATTGTATTACACGTGTGATACCGAGCATTCCAGGTAACGTGTCGTAAACCGTATATTTCAAAAATGGATGAATAGGTCTTCATGTCTTCTTCCAAACAATTTTTTTTCCTTTGAACACAAACACCCCCGTCCACGCTCAAGATCACAACTCATTGTTTACAGTGTGAAACCACCGCCAGTTTCGACACGTATCCGAAACACGTGTCAATTCGGGTGACGGAGTTGTGCTCGGTTCTGATTGGCTGCGGCGCGAGACAGCCCGAAGGTGATTGGCTGACGGGCGCGAGGTGCTGAAATACCGGGTCTGTAAAAAAAGTATCTCTGAATACGAGTTATTGTCTTGCTGGTGAACCTGAAAGCAGAGGGAATTCTACCTCAATATCACGCCTAGATTATTAACCGCCGTAGTATGCAGCAGCACTAAATTTTACCATTATTGATGGTAAGACTCGTGTTAATGAAATAGTAAAATAAAATAAAAAGTGTGTACACGCACTACTTACAGTGAACCTATTTCGTATGCATCATGTATCATTATCTTCATCCCTCAGAGAGAGAGAGAGAAAAAATAATAATGATATATAATTTGTGAAACATGAAAAGAATGAAGACCGTGATAATGGAAAGTTTAATTCAACTGAATATTAATCATGGCCGTTTTGTTTTGTATTGAAACACCGCATAAGTAGTGGGTAATTTTTAAGGTAATGCAACAAGTATTGAATTGGTTCACCCTTTACCAGTCTACGGGTTTCTACTATCTACCATACACTGACCATTATCATCTGTCACCTGATCTATAAAGATAATAATAAATAAATAAATATACCCATATATCAAATTATAAAAGATGTAAGTAGACATGGAGAAAAAGAAATTAGGACAAGACAATTAATAACGAAAAGTTAAATTGACGAAGGATGCAAACAAAAATCATAAAAAATTGCCATCTTGTCCGTGATAATTAA
>NC_051408.1:5486384-5486678 GCF_015228065.2 Penaeus monodon | reverse complement strand
AGAAAAGACGTATAGTTTTGTTCTTCCAAGTCAAGACAATCCCTTTTATCCTTTTTTTTTCTTTTATTATTAATGATCCAGATTTTTTTTCCTTAACAATATCTTTCATTATTTGGAAACTGAACTCCCATGTCGACATTTTTTTTTAATAATAATAATCCAGGTTTTTTTTTCCTCAATGATTCTTCATTATTTTGAAATAGAAATCTCATGTTGACAATTTGCAGTTGCATGCACGATGGTTTTCCGTCTTCTTAGTGTATTTATTGCTTATTTGATTGTATCTCCTTGTAC
>NC_051408.1:5485140-5485923 GCF_015228065.2 Penaeus monodon | reverse complement strand
GTACCATATTCCCATTACGAAGGAGGAGGCTAAAAGACTGAATGGCTGGAGCGCATCATTATCGTGTTATTCCTTTCCTTTTGATGCGAGATTTTCGAGGAGGTGGAAGAAGGAAGAAGGAAGGAGGAAGGAGGAAGGGGGAGGAAAGAAGGAAGGGGGCAGGGAGAGGGAGGGGGGAGGAAGAGGAAAGGGCGACGGGAGGAGGGGAGTAAAGAGGAAAGGGGGGGAGGGGGAAGGAAAAGGAAAGAGAGGGGGAAGAGAGATGGGGGAGGAGAAGCGAGGAGGAAGGAAGAGGAAAGGGGGACCGGGGAGGGGAAGGGAGGGGGAGGGTAACGAAAGAGGAAAGTGAGAAGGGGGAGGAGGAGGGAGGGGAAGGGAGAGAGAAGGAGGTTTGGGGAGGAAGAGGGTGGGAAGGAAATGAAGGAGGATGAGAGATGAAGATGGGGAGAGGAAGGTAGTGGGAGAAGATAAACGTAGGTAGAGAGGGAGGAAAAAAAAAAGCATGAAGAGGTAGGAGATGAAGGAGGAGAGAAAGAGATGAGAAGAGGATGAGAGAGAGGAAAGATGAGGAATAAATAAGAAGAAAAAGGGGAAAGAGATGACGACAGAAAAAAAATGATGCAGCAAGACTTGTTATTGTTGCAATTGTTGTTAATGACATACGCTTCCTCATGCGGAATTCGATGAATGAAGAGAAAAGAAAGACTGACAATGAAGTCCTGGAGGAGGCAGACGGAGAAGGGGAGAGGGGAAAAATAAGATAAAGGAAATAAAAAAAGGATT